>NC_084462.1:99908178-99958178 GCF_027409185.1 Cynocephalus volans
TTCTGCTTCTCACCTCTTAAAATAGAAAGGCCATGCAAGGTCAGGGTGGTTAAGCAGTGCTGTAAAATAGCATCTATAGTAATAAGCAGTGGAACATGACTTTACGCACTTGACGAGAGCAATAAGCAATAAAAACAGACCTGTTAAGATCAGTCAGTGAAGATGAATTTTAGAGCAAATAAGCAAAAAGGAAGTTTAGAAGATAATTAAAAGAATTAAAGATGTGTTGTATCTTAGAAGCCAGTGTTAGAAATAATCTTAATGGGCTTTTCGAATGTATTTGCAGTAGGGAGTTTGCAAAAAGCAATGATGCAATCAAATCAGAATGTGATTTCAGGAAAGGAGTGGAATTTATGACACTAAATCATTTTTCCCTACGGTTAGCTCTCTGAAGTCCATATACAATCAATCCTTTAATTAACTTTTTTAAAAAAGATTATAACAAGATCCTCAATGTGTGCACTTCTCTGCCAAAGCTAACCACAAGGGGTAAGACTGGTTTTCTATGCTGGTTAGTTGGTGGAGAGTCAAAGCAGCTGTAAAACAACCAAAGTGCATGCGTTGAAAGAAAGGAATAGCAAAGGACCAAATATCCTCAACCTGAATAACCTCCTCATAATGGAGAACCAAAGGTGGTATATATCTTGACGGAATACTCATTAAAGCTCTGAGGGTAATATAGCATGGCAGGGAAGTACTCAGGCTCAGGAATCAGACAAAGTAGTGTTAAAATCCTGGTTCTACCATTTGATAGGTGTTTGGCCTTCAGCAAATTACTTAACCCCTTTAAACCTTACTTCTTTCATCTGTAAAATGGGTGTGATAGTCATATATATCTTGTATAGTTTTAAGACTTTAAGAAATGCTGCATGTAAGCGCTCAGCACAGTGCTGGCACATACAATAGATGGTAGCTATTGTTAAAATGGTTAAATAAATGTAAAAATGAGAGAGAAACATGATTTTGTACAACTATATAAATAAGGAAGTCATTAGATAGCATAAAAATGGGAATGGAGGTTTCCTGCAGGGGGAAATAGGTATTAAATTCAAGGGAAAAAAAATTAATACAGTCAACTTATGTGCCTAGCTTCTATATTAAACAGAGATAGACTTTTATAGTTTCTCAGATGATCGTTTTTGTAGTTCTTTGATGCCAGGGAGGTAAGATTAGGGAGCCCTAGGAGGTAAGTGGCTTCAAAAACTGTGAAGGTTAGCTATTTTGAAGGAAAGTTTTTGGGTATTAACACTCTGGAATTTTCCCAGGAGGCATGTTTACAAGCATTCATTGACAAAAGACAAAATTATTTTTTAATGAGGAGTTCCTGCTTTAATAATTTGTTGAAGTGTACTTATACATCTTTGACGGTAGAAATCATTGAAATATAGCAAAGTCTTAACTTCAACAATCCAAATCCCATAACTTAAATCTACTATGGGAAAAATCGTAAGACATCTCCACATCCTCCTGTAACTTTCCTCAATGCTATCTCAGAATTACAATATTAATTTTCAAATTCCTATTTCCAGATTAATTTTAAAAGGAAGAAATACTGTACTTTTAAAAACTTATGTCATTGCAGTAATTATAGTAAACAATAAACAAAATCCACAAGGTGACTTACTGGCAGAGTACAGGAATGCTAGGAATAAAGAGTTTACTTTCACAGTATAAGGCAGTCTCCAGGCCCCAAAATAAAAATGTATGAAACTTAAATTTCAAGGAAATTTCCAGTTGAAGGTGGTTCAGAGAGTTCCTTTTTATAATAGCTGCAGTGTCCATATACGGCCTCTTAAATTGCGATTGAATATCTATAACGCTGTTTGTCCCATCTTCCCATCAAAATGGTCTCACAACAATTTTTCTAGTTTTAACAGCTTTTAATAATCGACACCCGCTTTACAGAATTTTTCATGGAAAGAGGCAGTTTTGCTTTACCTATTTCAATTTGGCCCCATTGATGAGGTTTCCTAGAATGTATAGGAGCTTGTTCAATTAGGACTAAAAAACGGTGCCTAGAGAAAGCATTATCTTGGCAATCAGCTCCCCTTTCTAGCCAGCCCTCTTTCCTTTCCCTCGAGGAGGGCTCATTAACTACCCAGGTGACTTGGTTTTCTTATGTGTGAAATGGAATGGTGCTGAGACAAACGGAGAATTAGTGTGTGAAAACATGTTAAAACAGGTTAAAAGTGCTCTGAAAATAAAAGGTAGCATTGTTAGAACAACTTCTCAACCCCGATTAAAATATGGACAGGAACAGAGTGGTAGCCTAGGGAAAGCAATCATTTTCCTCTGGATCCATAAGCCCAGATGGATTTGGTGCTCGGATGCTTTTCTTTACCGCTTACACTTGAAGGGCAATAATAGTGTTCTAGGTGGGTTTCAGGAGAGAGGGTCAATTTCAGGCCCTATGTCAGTGAATCTCCAAGCCCAATTTGAAGCCTAATTAGTAGGAGGCAGGGTAAGTGGTAAAAGAGGTTGCACTTCTTTACAGCAAAGAAAAGTCATTTTCAAAGGTGTGCATGTTGACATTCTACTGCAAGGAGAGCAGACATTAGGAAATATGTTGTAATACTAGGACATCAAGAGTAACTGGGGAATTGGGTAAAATAATTTTGTAGTAAACATATGGAATAATTGGCCAGTGGTGCAAGAAATCTAAATGAGGTACAGAGACAGCTGGACACTTTTATCTCAAGAGAGAAAGGATTGAAGGATAGAGTGATAAACCAGGGAGGTGGAGTTGAGATAAACCTAAAGGGAACAAGCCTGCTGGACTAAATATCCTCTCTCTGCTCAGCAATTTCCACCGTGGCCGTTTGTTAAATGCCTAGCTGCCGTCTTCAGTGATTATTTCCTAGTTACATCTATGTTTCTGAATAAAAATCCATTTGAATCTCAAGTCAGACTTGCCAGGTGCTAGATTCATCGTCAGCATTTAATGTGCTGAAACTGCCGATGCTGAGGAAATGAATACAAAAAAGCATGCTTTTGAACTCCGGTTTGGTGAGCTTGAGGTGAAACGCTTCTCTTTCAGATGGCTTTCCTATGTCAGAAAAATCACTGGCCATGGAAGGAGGCGGAGATGCCAAGGGGTGCGATTCCAACTAGCCCCATGAGGTCTTTTGCTAAACCAGAGAGTTTTCTTACCGACTGTCATTCATGGGGTGAAAGAACGGGGGTCGTGTTAGCAATTTCCAATCTCTTTCCATCTCTATACAGTTTCCAATCACTCTGTCTCCATGGTCATGTTATCATTTCTTGGGGACCTGCAATTATCCCTGAGAAGAAAACCAAAAGGAGGTGGGAAAAGAGATTAAAAGACATGGAAAGAAAAACACACATGATTAATGTTAAATAGAGGGATTGCCCTGAAATTTAAGTGTATTTCATTTTGCTGTGTCTACAGCAAATGTAACTGGGGGTGACCAGGGCATTGACACATGGCATGCCGATTTTGAATAAGAGGGAGTGCTACCATATTTTCCCATTCCACTTCCTGCAGCAGATTCATGAAATCTCCACAGTGAACTGAACATTGAAGATATTTATTATACCTGGGCAGCTGTGCCTCCAGTCCAGTGCTGTGTCAGATCAGCATTTCTAGACACCTTCTATCTTGTAGAAATGGGAGTACCATTTCCAGAAATTTAGATTCAGTCCAAATTTGGGCAAGCAGCTAAGACTCAGCAAGAGCCTTTTAAAAGTGGTAAACAAAAGGAGTAGAGGAGGAAATAAAGGAAGGGAATGCTAGCCAGGGGACTCAAAGGGGAGGTTTGCTGCAATCCTTTACATTCAATTATACCAGCTCCTTTGTGCTTTTCCCTTTTGCTCTGCAAAGAAAGAATGAAATATGGTTTTCATAGCAAGCTGGCAGCATTATCTCAGGATGCATATTTCTTTGCTGGCTTGGAATGCCAATAAGGGGAGAAAAAAAGTTCCTCATTTAGAGGAAAGTACAGTGCTACAGAGAAAACACAAAACAACAAAAAAGGAATGCAACAAGTTTTTGAAACAGTTCCAAAAAATGCCCCTTAAAGAAAATATTTAAATGAGAACTTTTTTGAAGATAAAATTTCTCATGCTGAAAGTTACCATTTTTCAAAAGTCTCTAAATATGGAAAGAAATTTGGTCCGAAATGTTGATTCTTTTTGATATTTCAAGATTTCTTAGAATTAGTCCCTTCTCTTTCATTGATAAAGACAATGAACCACAGACAAGTCCTGTGTTAGGCACAAGCCTCTACCTATTCTGCACTTCATTATACCAGTATTTGGAAGAGAGACAAGGTTTGCTGAAATAAGTCCTTTATCCATCTCACTTGGCATGATCTACATGGTTTCTCAAAGTAACACAGAAATAAAAGTCTATATTTCAGTAGGTTGCCTGATTTTAAAGTAGGATGATATTGATTTAGCTATTTATTCATTTTTTAAAAAGAAAAAAAATGAAGATAATTCATTGAAAATATTACACAATTATACTATATCAACTGATTCAGTAAGTAATCCCAGCCCAAGTCACAGATGGATAAACTAAAAATTGTATTTAAAGAAAAAAAAATTTTTTTTAAAAGCAATTTTCAAATTACCCTCCAACTTATTTCTAGAATGCAGAAAATAGAAAGGGGGATTGTAAACGTAATATTTAAACAAAGTCTCTAAATCAGCAGCTATTAAAAGGAAGGAAAAAAAGATAGATTAGAATATATCAGTACCATGTTGTTTGCTTTCTCTAAATTTCTTACTCTTAAGAATAAGAGTCTTGGTGGCCTCACCATCTAAATATTCAGTCCTTTTTACCATGGTGGTGCCTTTAACAGCAATCTTTTTTCCTCATTTCCATTACCCACAGTATTGAGTATTTTTAAAATACTTTCCAAAAATTCACTTTCAGAGAAATAAGTGCTTTATGAATAGCACTCATTCATTTATGCATTCATTCACTGGAGAGCAGCCTTCTGAAAATTACTTAATTGAGAATCTGCTCTGTTAATGAGTAAATGTAGGTCCTATTAACCTCCTGATCTTGAGGACTTGTTTTGTTGTTGTTGCTGTTGTTTTCATTGTGTTGGATTTTTTTCAAGTATGCGAGAAAGAGCATCAGTTAGGTGGCACTTTGCAGTGCTTACCCCAGGAATTCCATCCAATTCATGGTACTTGGAACTATTCCCTTTATTCTTTAAACAAAGAAAATCATTTTTTATCTGCAAAATTATTAGAAACCTGGGGAGAAAAATAGAGACAGGATTAATTTTGGTTTTGTTTCTTTTTAATATAGCTTTCTTCGTTTTCCTCCTCATTGTTTTATTGTAATCATATTAGAAAACCTTGTTTCCGGTTTTGTTTTGTTATGGGGCATGCATCAGAATCATTATTGCTGACTGATCATTCAGTAGAGATTTGCAGCTAACTCCCAGCCCACATCCAGAATTGTTAATTCTGCACTAAGGTTGAAACACATGCAAGGTTCTTTCTCTTTTTCCCTTGCAAGGTAAACATTTAGAGATATGAGATTTCCAGTGTGTCTCTAGATACAGCTTATCTTTTTAAGTCCCTGCAGGCTGAGGTTTCAGGCTGTTTAATGTTGACCTCTTGAGTTCCAAACTTCCTTAAAGCCTTTAGATAAGCAACAAACTTTGGCAGAAATTGCTCTGAAAGTAGGTGGAACAGTGAATTCATTCCCAAAGATCTGGATTCAAATCTACCTTAAAACACACAGGTGAAAAATCTCTTTACTGGTCTTGGCTTAATGGTTTCAACTCAATTCTTGAGGAAGAAATGGGTCATCCTTGAGTAAGCGTACATCATAAGAATGCCTGCTAGAGGATTTCCTTTTCCATTATTGATAGATCTCCTTCGCAGAGATGTTCCTAAATATTTACATTCTTTCACTTAACTGATACTGACATTTTTGGTAATTTCAAAGTTAAAGTGTCCTCTGTTTCCAACCTAAGTTTTGAGTATCCTTTCACTTAAAAGTTGTGAAACAAATGCCAGCTTTCTTTATCTCTGCTCATTGTTTTCTGAAATTCAGAAAAGTACCATATTCATAAGAGTGGATTCTGATTTCAGTAGTTGATGTATGATGCTACTCAAAGTACATGCGATGAAATGCATAAGCAGAGGGGCAAAGTGGTCTGTTGTTGCCTGTTTCATTTTGCTTTTTGGGTCTGATGCTCATCATTTTATTTGTCAGTGCAGTTGTAAGTATTCTTGAGTGCCAGTGGGCAGATTTCCTCTTTATAAAGGTTTGTAGAAAGTAGCTACAATGGAACTTGGTCACAGCTGGTTTATTTCCTGTGTTACCTGAGGCTGAGTTAGGGTAAATTTCAGATACTTTCTTAGCCATGAGTTAGCCTGGTAGTCTTGGATCTTTGTGACTCAGTGTGGCTCTCAGCTTTGCTAAATATGCAGGTTTCCTGTTATCCTGTGATGTTCCCATGGATTCTGTGTTTGTTTTTGGTGGAATGGTCTGGTGTAGAAGAATGTGAAAGAGAAAAGTAAAAACTCCCTGTGGAGTAGAATAGTAAAAGTCATAGGGATTAACTTTCCTCATAATTTTTTAATAATGAAATTACTAAAGCAATGTCAGTAAACAGGAAACAAGTGATGTGTAAAATAATTAGCACCAAAGGGAACATAATAGGTTACTTATTAAAATCCATAGACGGATTATATGACCCCATCGGGTCCAGGGACCAGAGATCACGTGACTCCTGTGCCTTTTCTGAGGTAAGCACCCCAGTGCACTTTGTCAGCTTGCTGGCTTCTGACACTAAATAAGCTTCAGGTATAATTTATTGAGTAGCCTTTTGACAGGAGTGAGAAACTGAAATCTTCTAGTCCTTGCTGAGCCTCGGCTCTATTTTCATTACCTTCTCCAAGTATTACATTTAGTCAACCGAGTTATGTGTAGTTCTGGGAGAATCTCTCCTGCTCCCAGAAGTCATTGTTCCACTCGTAATAAAATTATGCTATCAATTTGCCACAAGAGAAACACTGGAGTTCACTAAATTATTGCCATGTGTTTTGCACTAAAGACAAAGTGATACCAATTAAAAAAACAGCCACCCCTGGATTTTATTTTTTAGTGGTGTGTGGGGAGGAGCGAGACTGGCTGGTGAGGGAGGTCATGTCTCCCTTCTATACATTACAGATTTCATTTTCTTTAATTAGAAAATGACACTTGTGGAGAGTGAGCAGGGGTTTAAGTGGAGAAAGAAGAAAGAATGAAACCTGAGCTGAGCCCTAAATAATATCTCAGAAGGTGACAACTTGCCTCCCACAGGACTATTTCATTTGAAAGATTTGCTAGGTTATATTAGGCTTGGATAGATTTTCCTGGAAATGGGGCCATAACCCACAGACTAAAAAATGCTCCAGTTCCAAAGTTCTTCAGATAAGTCAAATCCATACTTTGGTTCCATCACAGCAGTGAGTATCCTGTAGCTCTCACGTAGGGTAACATTTTCAGGATGCTGAGTCCCTAGGGATTCGAGCATTAGTTATGATATGAGAGTGTCATGTATTTAGATTATCGGCAGGAGCTAATATCCTGCGACCTCAATTCATCTTCTGCTAGATTAATTAAAGAATTGGCAATAATTTGGTCTCAGAAGGGAAACTTGCCCATTCTATACCCTAAATAAATAATGCCTACCAATTTACCATCAGATTGGTGATGAAGCGAATTGAGAAGTTTAGATATCACAAATAAGTCAAATTCCACTACCGCAGAAAATCTTTAGACAATAAAAGTATTTCCAGCTCCAGGCATTAGTAGTTCACTAATTTTAAAAACTACTTCTAGTGACACAATTTTATTAAGCAATTGTGGGCAGCTCCTTGCAGCGTGTATACATTGTATCCATTCTGAGGACAAACAGGTAAAATTTCTTGAGAAAACTGGCGCTTCATGGAGATATAATTTTCCCAGTAATACCAGTAAGTCATTAAAAAAGAAAAAAAGAAAAAAAGAATGAGGATCTCCATTGCTAGACCTTTCTAGAAACTCTCCCATAGCCTAATAGAAACACTTATAAATAGACCAAAATGGATCCAAAGAGAAAATGATTCTTCTAGACATCACAAAAGAAAAAAATTAGATTGTTATGAGTAAGAGCCCTGATCTTTGGCTGTGTTTACAAACTAATTGACTGCCTAAAATAATTTCAGGATGGGTTTGGGATTTTTCTTGCCTTTTAAGTGACAAAGAGATTATTCAGAAACACAGTACTTAGCTCCTAGGAGGTACTCATAACTTTTTGTTGAGTCGACTTCAAATAAGCTAGAGAGAAGGCTGGGGAAGAAAATATACATGAAAGCCAATTACCGAGATGAGAAGGTGACTACTAACATGCCATTTCTTGGAGAAGATGAGATTTGAGGTTAGTTTTGAATCAAAGGAAGGAACTGTTTTAGTGGTCAGATAGAAATAGTGTGAGAGACCGTGAAATAGGGGAATTGAGTAAAGGAGCCTGGGAGGAAACCTGCTCTCCCTTACTACAGAAAAAGATATTTGCACGTGCACGAGGCACAGTGACAGCAGCAGACACCCCAGTCCGCAGGGCTGCAGTGGGAAGCATGGAGAAAGGTGCAGCATTCAGACAAAGGGTGATGTAAGGTGGTGTGTTACAGGGAACAGACTGGGATGTCGGCAGCTTGGGTCTAATTCCAGCTCAGACGATTTCTGTTATCTTAGGCAATTTAGCTGTTCTCAGTATCTATTTCCTCATCCATAAAAGAACGGGGCTGGGTGATTTTTAAGGTCCTTTCTATCTTTAAAATTCTATTATTTTATGATGCTGAGCTTGTGAACTGAAAAAAAAAATCAAGTCAAAGCAAGTGAGATGAAAGACTATTTTAACCATTGTATGTTGAATTGATTAGAAGAGATGGAGAGACCAGTCATGGTAGACTATAGTGACTTAAACTGAACCTGAATCAGAGATTTAGCTGTTAAAATGGAGAAAAAGAAAACCATTGCATCTCTATTGTTAAAAACTGTGGCAGATTTTGGTGACTAATTCAGCATGGGGTGAGCATAGAAAAAGGAGCTCCAACTCTGGGCTCTGTGCCTTGGGGAGCAAGGGCTTGGGGATTCTTTCCACAATGACAGCAGATTTGAGTGGGGCCTGATGGTTTCTCTAGGAAGATGATTTTGTTTTCACAACAGATAGCATAAAATAGAGATGAGTGCTGTAGGGGAAGAGGTCAGAATAACAGGAAGCCCTGTGGGACCGCACAAGGGGAGGGAAAGGTAGGTCTGAGGGTACAGATGTTATTCAAGCCCTGGGAGCAGATGAGCTCGTCCAGAAAGAGAGATGAGCACTTGGTGACAGAGGGCTCTGGGAGGAGCTTAGGGGTCTAGGGTGACTCCACACTGATTGCTGTTATTTAGAGGGCCCCTGAAAAGGATCACTCCATAGACAGTCAGAAGGCAGAAAGCTATATGGAATAAGGTTTCAGTACATAGTTTAAAATCTCCAATTGGAAAAACCAACTAGGGAGGGGAAGAAAAAGTTTTACATCTTTTTAACACACAAAGTTCTTCATAGAAATGAAATAGTAGGCAAAGTAAAAAAGTCCCATCTTTCTTCTTCTAAGTTTAGATAGGATAATAAAGGGGGATACTTTTCATGCCATGAATGTTCTGACTCAAACAGACATTCCACAATTTCCCATAGTTGTTAAGGTTAAAAATCTTATAAAAGTGTTTAATTACACTGTTTCTTTTTTTTTTTCTTTATGAAATTTCTTGGCATCCTGCTTCCTGACAGGTCAGCAACAAAACAAAAACAATCATTCCATAATGTGTGGTTGTGGAGAGTATGGACCTTTTGCCGTGGGTGAGCACCACTCTAGAGTAGTTTGCCTCCACAGTGACCATTCATACACTTTTGTCTTGTCACTTTTATAGAAATTTATAAATTTTTAAAAGGTAGCCGCAGACAAAAATGAAATACCATCTGATGAAAAGTGTATCTTATTTAGCTTTTATGTCGAAACTATGTGCTATGCCTTACCTTGATCATTTTGGTAAGCTGTTTCTTAAATCCCTTCTTGCAGTGTAGATATCCCTATTAGGAAGAGCAAAAGCACTCACACACCAGGTCAAAGTTATATGTAGAGTTTCACAAAAAGCCATTGAATGTGCAGTCATTGAGATGGCCAGACCAAATGATTTCCCCACCCCAACAGTCATCTTCATTTGTCAAGGGTGACTAAACTGACTCTAAACATTGACATTTTGAGGGATAATTGTCTGTTTTGTCAATTCCTGACTACACAACAAAGGAGAAGTTGCAGGAATCTACAGGTAGCTATAAGTATGTTATTCAAATATTTAAATTAGTAGGACATTTGTGGTGGGCCTCCAATGCCACATCTGAACTCAAAATGTAACTTAATCAGCAAATCTCCCCTCCCCCATTCTTCCGTTAGAAGATGTACTTTGCTTTAAAGCTCTCTAGTCTCTAAAGTATGTGTCTCACTGAAGAACTTATTTCCAAAGAGTCTTTCATGGACTGCTTGTTCTGTGTTTGTATTAACATGGAGCTACACCACAGTTATCTCCATCAAGAATTCTTTCAAAAATAAGGATATTCCTTGTCAAGTCTTCTTTTGGGGTAACACTAATACAGATGAATCCTAGAATCCCAAACGAATCTGCTTTTCCATGAACTTGAAAAATTTCTGAAACAGTTATCTTTTCCCCTTGAATGCAGTGAATGAATCGTCCTTCTTATCCATCTAGTCCCCATATATTTGGAGTAATACATAAAAATTTTACAATTTCTTCAGAAAACTGGGTATTCATAATAAAAAAGAATAGTATGTCAGGTTGAGTCATTTTATGCGACTATGTTATTTTGTGTCTCTTAAATCTTTATTTAAAGAAGAGCATTAAGTATATCAAACCTAGTCAATGAAATCATAATTATAGTAGAGCTAAATTTTATGATATATCTCTCATGTGGTTCACAGGAACATATGCCTATCGAGACTCAATTGCACTCACTTGTTGATAATCCTGTGCTAAGGAAAGGAGATATGCTTGCTTACATCAACTTTATAGAAACTGTAAAACTACTTGAAGAAAAGTTTTGCTCCATTAAAAAAAAAATGTACTTCCTACTCCTTGAGGGTAGAAACTATGGTCTACTTGCTGTCTAAGATCCTGGATCCTGGGTACCTGTCATAGTGCTTCGTACATAGCAGGTACTCACCTAATATTCGTTGAATAAATGCAGACATGACGACAGGATATTTCATGTCTATATCAAAAGATGTTCCTAAGGGGTCTTATGTGAGTAGTAAAAACTGTTCAGTGGTATTAACACTTCATTTAGAGGCAATAGGAAGTTTAAAATAGAAAATAATATTCCAGTCAGTTCTGGACAGTTGCTAATAAAGTGAAGCTCTTAAATGAGCTAAATATTGGACAATTTTAAAAAGTGAAAAAGGCCTTATAGGTAATCTAACATAAAACTCTCACTTTACAAAAAAATGAGGTCCGGAGAGGGGAAATGATTTTCCAACTGCAACCCAACCAGTTAGAGGTAAAGCCCAAAATTGAACAGATCAAGTCCCCAAGTCCAGAACCATTTCTTATACACCACACTCTATCTCCAAAATTCTTTCATTTTAATTATTAAATTATCTCAAAAATACATAAAAGGAACTATCTTAATTATACAATTAGTTTCCTTTCTTTTCTATGTAATTTCATAGTCCTGTTGTGACCTTGGTTTAAAGAAAAATTAAAGCTCTCTCTTTTCTTGATTGTTCTTATGTTATTGCTTTTATGAATGTTGTGAAAAATTAATTATTAAGACACTAAGAGTTGGAATTCTTATATCATGTTTTAAATAAATTTTATTAATTAAAATATAGTCCATCTAACTGGGTATATGTAATTTTTTAAAAAATGAAACATTTAAGAAACCTCGAGAAGTCTTCAAAAATTTTACTGTGGATTTGGATTTGGGCTGTACTTGTTACTGGGTGAATTTTTAATTGGAAACTACTGTATGTGAAGGTGAGGAAAGAGGGTTGAGCAAAAACATTGTAGGGCACTTACCTGAATTATTTAATGAAAAGAAGAGTTTCTTGATCTGAAAAAGATGATATTAACTGAAGCAAAGCTACCATTAAAAACTTAACAACCAGCTAAGAGTGGGAGCCACTACCATATTGAGTCTGTGACCTTGGACTCCAACCAATTATGAAGACCGAGGGCAGCCAGTGAACAAAGCAATTACAATGGGAGTCAAACTATTAAAGAGCCAAGAGTTCAGTAGCTTTATGTCCCTGCCAAGGTATCCCTAGAACACTATATAATAGGGATTGAATAATATTAACATTCCCTCATGGTGGTTTAAAGCAACTTCCAATATATTCTAATCCAAGCAGATTTTTCATTTTGATGACTAGGGGAGTGGTTATTTTATTTTTATATGTACTTTTGCAAACATTTAAATTGAAATAACCAGTAGCATAAAATTGCCAGTGATTTAGCTGGCTGTGAACTTGTAACCAGATACACTTGGAAGATTTTTTTTTTTCTCCCTTTAGCTCTCAGGTAAATTTCACTGCATGACAGCGTTTCATACTAGGCAAAGCTCATACAGGAGATGAAAAAGCATGAAGCATAACAAACATCACAAAGCCAGTACAATTTCTTGTTTATAAAGAAAAAGAAGGGATATAAGCTAAGTGGAAAGGTGCCGGTTGAAAGATGTTTTAAATGCCTTCGAGTTAAAACCATCAGGGATCAGAAAGCAGAAGGCAAATTCTAGAGGCTAGTATACCAAGGGAAGAGTCTGATGAATTACCTAGTGCACATTTTAATTAAACTATCATCTTGAGATTTTTTTTGTGTATTGATTTGCACAGTACTTAAAAAAAGCATCTTTCCCCCTACCTCCCTCCTTTGAATGTTAAAACTTTGTGCCTTCATCTTGACTCTATGAAAAGAAATTACTCATCTTTGGAATTGTTTTGGAGAGGGGAAAAAAAACAAATGGGTGGACATGTTCTCTTCTCCTTTTCAATATGTTTAAATTTCAACTGTTCATATAATTATGCTGGCATGTATTTTTTCCTGGCTCTAGTCATGCAGAAAAATTTTAAACATGAGAAATTGGACAACTCTAATGTGGTGTAAAATCTACTTACGCATTGTATTTCTTTCAATATTCGCTACCAATAGTATGCATGTTGTTAAAATTAAAAGAAAATATTAGCTTTTATGCCCTAATGCATTTATGTGATATACATAGCTGCCAAATATTTTATTAACATTGAAAAGAAGAAGTTTGAAAAAAAAAAGAAATGTTAGAGATAGGGTTGACTTTAGGCAGAGGTGACAGTGACAACCATTTAATAGTAATCACCACTTTTATGGCACCAATTATTAGAGTACTTTATCAGCAACAATTAGTTTCCTAACACCCTCATGAGCCAGTTATTCTTAGTTCATCTGTACAGAGGAGTAAACTGAGGCATAAATTGAAGTGATTTTCCCAGGGGCTTTTTGAAAGTCATATAAATAGAGTCAGACAAAAGCATTAGGACATACAATTCCTGTATCAAAATGTGAAATGTCATTTTCATATGTATGAGGTCTGGGATTCATTAAAAAGAATATTTCTTTCTGAAATATCAGTTCCTAAAATTCGTCTCTAAACCATGCAGGTCATGTAAGAATAGCAAGATGGCCTGATGGAGGAGCTAGAGAATTCCGTGATGTCCATGTAGATGTCCTCCTTCCTCGGTGACTGGTTAGATTCTCACTCAACCATATACATAAAAACATGTGTATATCCAGACGGGGGCTTGTCCTTGTCAGCAGTGGCCTTGGGAAGACTATCTGATTTTAAAGGTTTTTTTCCTAGACCACAGACTATGAAAGACTGAATTGCTCCAATGCTGTGTTCCTCCCTGTTCAAGAGTGAGCTCGAGACACCCAACTAAATTTCACAGGCAGCCCAGACAGGAAATGATGCCCAGCAGGATCACAGCTTTAAGACTCACTCTGGAGTAGGAAAGACTGTCCTTACTCTCTGAGATTAGCATCCTTAAGTCTGCTCGTGGAATGGCCCGTTGTTGGTGGTGATAGAGAAGGGGGTCCAAAGATAGCTTGTTTCTCATGTCAAACTGATGGTCCATGTGTGAGGGACTTCAGAGTTCCAATTTATTTACTCACACTTTGTTCCTCAGTCAAGGTCTGATCTTTGGAAGAGTAAATTTTTCTAGATGTCAAATAATCTCTCCCTGGTAATAGACTACAAGTAAACCACCTTCAGTGTACCACTCAAGGCTTTTCCTCATTCAGCAATGAACTATAATGTACTAATTCTGAACTTTTGCTGGGTCATGGACTTCTCTGAGAATGGAATGAAAACCATGAGTTCCCAGAGGAATGTGTACACACACAGAAACAGACACACACACACACACAGTTTTGCCTATGGTCTTAGGGCCCTTCCATGGACCATCTAATGATTAACAAAATGAACAAAGGAACAAAAGCAAACAACAGCAACAGTAAAAAAGAAACTTCCTACTCTAATAAGTTTGGTGGAAATATGTTAACTCACTTTAAAAAAAGACTATAATCACTATTCCTCCTCTTGTTGGTGGTTGAATTTTAAATTAATTGAATTTTTAAAATGGCAACAGATGGTTCTCGTTTTATTAGGTTTTAAATTCATAAAAATTATGAGCCATACCTTTTGGTTTGTTCTGTATGGTACAGTCAGGGCCACCACATGGGGCTGAGCATTCTGCACACTGCACAACTCCAGGGGGTGCCACACACACAGACGATGCTGTGATTCACACCCTCGGAGTCGTGCAGCTCAGCATCCTTTATCAATGTCTGACATATCATGGATATTGAAGGGGTTAATACACCAAAACAGCACCACACAACAGCACATCAATTTCAGCAAAATGCTATTTCAGTCATTAGCCATTCAGTCTGCTTTAGCTATAATTATTCTCTTCTGAATGGTGACTTTATTCTTACTGTTTATTTTTGTATGTTAAAAAATATGTAGTACATGTCTAAATAGCCATTAGACTTTAAGGAATATCACTATTCCACATAAACTTTTCTTCCTTGCCTAGCTCCATGCTAATAAAGATCTCATACACTGCCTTTCAATGATTTGTGACCACCTTAGTGTCCTGCTTTGTGAAATGTCTGATTATCTGCATATATGTCTATTAATTTGTTTATCTGTCCACCTATCTATAGAAATTTTAAAGGTGTAATAACTTTAAGAACAGTGACACTAATGTAGTATTAGATTAAAAGAATGTTACTTTATATGGACGTAAATGTAATTTAGAGGCACTTAGAGGAAGCTCTATACTTAGCATGATTCCTGGCCAGTGAAGACAGGTTGATCCCACTCATTTTGGGACTGCTAATTTGCTGTTAATTAGGAAGATTGATTCTGTTCTGTGATGCATAGGCCCAACCCCAAATGCATTTTTCTGGTTTCTGGGTCACTTCTCTAAGTTGTCATTGCCGTTGCAAATGTGTAACAATGTCATAGGGCTCCAGGAAGTAGAAGTGCTTTCTGGCTTCTAATATCATGTATATCAACATTTTTTTTTTCTGTTTTGTTTTATTTGATGAAGATCATGCTGGTATTATTTTTTAAAAACTTCTGTTTTATTCCATTTCATATTTTTAAAATTACAACACAAAAGCTTTGCTCTGATTTGAATTTTTAATGGAAGAAATGCTTTTGTAGCAAAAATTCTTTACTCTTTTTTTTGGAAGTAACATCAGTCCTGTAGACTGTGCACCCATCAAGGTTGTGCTATTCTGTACAAAACAGTATTATTTTCAGTATGTTAACTGTTTGTTTATCTTCCCTGTGATATGTTGAGTTTGCTACTATAGGCCTTTTTTTTTCTTCTCTTCTCTTGGCTGATGACAAATTTTAATCATTTTACTGTCCTTCACAACAATTACTTTAACTAAGATGAGTTATATTCCCTTTATTGGATTGAAGTCAGGAAATCTATCAAAACTAGTGAAAGGAAAATTCCTAGAAATGTTTTTAAACATAGTCATTAAGAATGGGCTGAACCAATACAGAAAAAAATGTGGGGACTTGGGAGTGTGAAGGAAACCACTTACCCACTGCAATTTTTTGATGTCCACCATTACCAGTAGGATAATTCAGGCAACTTTTGAACCACATGAATTATTTCATAGAGGTGGAAACAGGATAATAAAAACACTATCAAACCCACAAGGATGGAATTTCACTAATGAACTTCACATGCTATATAATATTACAGATAAACATCCCCATGTTTGTACTTACAGAAAGGTGTGCATATATATGATGAACATACCTGAACAGTAAGTAAATATTTGCACTGAAAGTCAGTGACCTAATCCATGATTACTCTTCTATCTTTCCTCCTCTTTAACAACCTCAACATTTGGCAAATCTTTCTTAATTTCTTTTCTTTTTTTCTTTATTTTGGCAGCTGGCTGGTAACCAGCTCTTTTATTTTTATTTTGGTTTTTTGGTGGCTGGCTGGTACAGGGATCCTAACCCTTGACTTTGGTGTTACAAGTTGGCACTCTTATCAACTGAGCTAACTGGCCAGCCTAATAATTTCTTTTTCTTATAACTTCAGAAATAAATTAAAAATTATTCTGATAGGCTACTTTTAAATGTGCTAAACATAACCTCAGAAACAAAACAGAACAAGGTAAGTAAAATCCTAGACACCAAGAACATGAGAATGGGAAATGAGTGATAATGTGTAAAACGAGGGTCTTTAAACATATGTGTCTGCATCTTGTTGGCCTAACTTGCAGCCTTTTGTGCTTCATAGAGGTGCCTCTGGTTGTGCCTTTCCTCATGACTTAGTGATCCTTGCCAGCCTCAGTGACATCTCTTGGTGTCACTGGCAGTTCTTTGATACTTTGGTAGTTCTTTTTATTTCTGGGAATCTCTGAATGTTTTATATAAAAATTTCTTGTGCAATCAGCTCTTCTTATCTCTGTGGCTTATTCTCTAGATAAGTCTTAATCCTCAACTAGCTTCTGATTGCCAGCCAGAATTCTGCTCAGTAGTCACCTCAGTCATCAGTTTGTGAATGTTTAGAAAATCCAAACCAATCCAACATTAGCCCACATGAAATGTCATTGGGGAACTAGTTTTCTGCCTCCTCCAAAACCACGTATTCCATCTGGCCACAGATGTTTATTGAGCACCTGCTATTGCCCAAGTACCTGCCATCATGCCAGAAACCATGCTGGGTGCTGTCTATTTAGGGTGAAGCCCTCTGTCTTCACGGAGCTTCCAGATGAGAATCAAATGTAAATGACAAAGGCACGAAATTATTATATTGATGGTTTAGAACCTGGAATATGTTTTCCCTAAAGTTTAATGTTATAATTATACATGGAGACCCAGACATACCCACAAAAACCTACACAATACTCTCTTCTGAATTTCATCTCGAAAAGTTGGAAACGTATCTCCCCTCCATGCAGTTGGGAGAGAAAATAAAATGAAAAATGAAGAAAAAATCACAAGCATTAGGAAGCTCCTGTGCCTTAACCCCAAAGATCAGAGCAGACTGCCACAGCCAACACTAATATTTCTTGTTGTTTGGAAGGGGGCTCTACCTATATCCATTTCTGTTTCCTCTTCTTTCTCCCCCATGCCACTGACTCACTACAGTAAAATTCAGCTGTTGAAAAGAATGAGACATGTGTAAGTAAAATATCTTTAAGTTGAGGGTTTTTTTAAATCTGTTTTCTTACACTGGTATGAATATTTGATTGGGTAGTATGTCAGGTAACAAATATTTATAGTACTAGATGCTTGAGAGACATTGGCAAACCAAAGAGTCAAAATTCCTGCCTTCATGGAGTTTCCAGTTCATTGAGGAAGACAGACAAATTACATAATTCATTATTATTTGCCTTTATTATTAATAATGTTTATAACGGAGTAATCTGTGATCAGTCAGACATGAGCTGTGATCTGTGAATTCTTTTCTTTTCTTTTTTTTTTATCTCTCTCTATAAGTAGTACCACTCATTTTCCAAGAGTTTTCTAGGGTTAATGGTATAGTCCTCAGCCATATAGAATGGAGGAGTGGGTTGGCCTGCAGTGGGCAGGTAGACAATGATATTTTCAATTGGTTCTAACTAAGCCAAGTACAACAATATTGACTGTGTTTAAATCACACATTTCTTTAAAAAATATTTAAGTATTTATGTATATTATCAAATTACTCCTCAAAAGGGTCTTCTCAGAGAAGGTTCATATCTTTTTAATCTCCATTTATATAAAGGTTAGGTACCAAAGGGCACATAACCTGTCTGGCACTACCTAGAAGAATCTGTGTTACTACACTGGTGAGTATGAACACACAGGTAGCACTTGGTACTTTTTCTTAAGTTACTTCTTATGGAGCGACAGCAAGGCACAGTAGAAGGTCAGATTTTGGATCAAGAAGGAAATGAGTTTGCATCTGGTCTCACTATTAACTGTCTGTTTGGACCTGAACTTGGAGCCTCAGTTTCCTCATCTGTCAAACTGAGATAATGCCTTGATTTAGAATATTATTGTGAGAACTATAACACTTGGGAGGAGCTCCAAAAAGTAACTCTTGTTATTATGTTGTCTTAATTGTTATATCACATGATTTGTTCTCTTTCTATTCCTGGAAAAACCTTGTGCATTTTCTGAATATGATAAGAGATTAATAAATATCATTATTTGACAGGTAGCAAAGAGAGTGAATTTCAGGAATCCTACTTCCTTTCTGCAAATAGTTCCTCACACTGTCATGTGTGATTTTTATTTTTCACAATATTTTTAATGCTTTTCATGTTGGAGTATTTGTATAGAGGCATTCGCAAAATAAAGACAAAGAAATGTTTCTGGTAATTTGAGCTCTTTCTGGCTTCTGAATGAGGGTGGTTAGTGTCATAGCAAAATGATCATAAAAACCAGAAATCTTGGTCAGCTCTAAATATATTTTTCAGCAGTATTTTTTTCTTCCAGTAAACCTTTGTTCGTCTATGTTATTTGCCAAACATTTAAAATTAAATACCTGAGGGCCGAGCCCCATGGCGCACTTGGTAGAGTGCTGCGCTGGGAGCGCAGCAACGCTCCCGCCGCGGGTTCGGATCCTATATAAGAATGACTGGTGCACTCACTGGCTGAGTGCCGGTCACGAAAAAATGACAAAAAATAAATAAATAAATAAAAAATTAAATACCTGAGTTTTTTAATGTATGAGATTGAGGTACAAACAGCTGACAGGATCTAGTGCAGCTTTGTTTAGAGCAAACGACTTATTAAAGGCATCCTAACACATGTAAAGAAGGGAACAGGTATTATTTTCCAAGATTTAAGTTAACATTACATCCCTGAGAGAGTTTCCTTGGTCACTTCCTCTATAGGCCATTGTTTCTTATATTAAATATATGGGACATGTCCCTTCATCCCTCTCACTGACATATTTCTTAAAGATTAAAAAAAAAGAGAGAAAAGGTGATATTAATGTCAAGTTGCTGTGGGAGAAACAACACATCTAGTGAACTCATACTGCATTCCTGAAATGGTAGATAACGTTTCCTTTCAAAGATTAATAAAGTCCGAAGATTAGAATAAATGATCTATAGATGTGACTTTATGATGATCCCATTTTGTGTAGTTTTTTTTTTTTTTTTTTAGCCTTTTACCTTATTTTCCACTCAGAGCCTTTCCTTCCACCCAGTCTTGCACTTTTCGTGGGTTCTCTACCTGGCTGCCTCTGATCCTCTCCATTGAAACAGTTCACCTTGCTCCCCCATGCCACCGCCACTTATTTCCGTATCTCTGGTTCATATACTCCTTTACATCAGACCCTCTCATACCTCATAAGACCTTCTCTTATCTTCAAGGAAGGGTAGCCTCTCAGCAGGATTGTCAGGCCTTGCAAATCTTTTGGCTGCTGTAATAAAATCTCCAGTTCCTGAGATTTATTAGGTCAGATGCATGTAAAAGAGGAAGCACCTACAGTTCATGAAATTGTAAAGAATGCAAAGCACATAGATAGGAAAAAAGATGCCCAAATTCTTGACAGTTCATATTTTTGCCAACCTGGTTTGTGTTTCCTTTAATTTATCATTCAGGTATTGCAGGTATTCAAATGGCCAATTCAGATGCTTTTTGGAGCTGTTGAGATATCAGTTTACATAATTAATAGAAATATACCAGCAGGTGACTGTAATGTGATTATAAAGTACAGTCCTGGCTGTTGGGGTGTATTGAATACTTTTAAATGAAATATGTGGAGTGTGTGTACGCATGCAATGTGTTTAAATGAATGCAGCCTTTCCAATCAGCCAGAAAGAGAGAAAGGATGTAAATTGCTAGCATGTGTTGTTCAAAATGCAAAAGTAGGAAAGCAATATTGATCTGTGCTTTGGATGTTTATTTACATCAGTTGCACAGTGTTAAGATGTCTGGCCATAATTATCAAGACCTGCCCACCTGTCAAACCGCAATTGGGTTATTTCCCCATTGTCTTACAGCAGTAAATCTTCAGGTTTGGATGGGCATTAGACAAATGGAAAAAGGCTACTTTCCCAGAACATGTAATTCATTATGGAAAACAGGTGCCTGCTGAAGATTTTCGCTTTAATGCAGACATATTTTATTATTCATAAAATATTAATATGAGTAGTCACTACCAGAGTTGTGTGGGTTGTTTTCATGTAAAATTTTCAGTTTTAATACGAGGAGAGAAATTATAAGCATTCTACAAACCTTGCTTTTTAAAAAAGGTAAAACCATTCCATAGTTTCATTCCCTAGCGCTCCCCAAAATAGGTTCAAACGACCCTGACTCCCACTTACGTAATGTGCGAAAATAAGTCTGCTTTAATGTTGTATGCAGTGGATGTTTGGTCCAGGGACAACCAACCTTGTGGTAGGGACAGAGTGACCTTTCAAGAGAAAAAGAAGAGAAATGAAATATACTTTCATTTTCCAGAAATATGCATGCAAGTAAAAATTTGACAGCCTGGAAGAACATAAGCAAATATATCTTTTTATTTGAAGATAAAAAGAAGCAGAGCTGGATAGGAAAGGGAAAAAACCTGTGAAAAAACGGATGATGCAGTTTTTACGAATAAGCAGCTTAATGTATCTTGGCACCCACAGTAAGCCTTGTAGGAGCTCAAAGTGCCTCAGGCAATCTGTGAGCAGAATAGCAATTTTATTACTTTGTCATTAAACCAATTTCACAGCAGTATTGTTTGTTAATGAGCAGCGGCAAACGAGCGAAGATGTCACACACTGGAATAGCAGAGAGATTTGTGACCCAAGCTCACAGCACTAAGATGGAAAGACCACGGCTATAAAAAAGGAAATACTTTGGGATGAAATGCAAAGTCTATACAGCAGAGCTTGTGTTTATGAGCTACCATTTTGCTAAGAGCTGTGAGAGAAATAAAGGTCTGGAAATATGCAGTTAAAACAGGGCCTATAAAATTAAAACCAAATTAAAGTATAGCAGAGGATTACTGCACAGACTGTACTCGACAAAATATATTTTAAGTGATGAGGTGAAATCTAAATCAGTTGTGTTTGAATTTGGTTGGTATTTATGAAATTCAATAAAAAATGAAAAAATATCCAAACAAAGCAGCTGCCTCACCCTTCTGTGGTCTCTGAGCCATAAGCATGCATCACTTTGAGGAAATTCAACTTGCCAATCCTTAAATAATTAGCAACTTCTTGATTCATAGGGTGTACCCCTCTATCTCCACGAAAGCCTTCTCTGTTACTTTATCTCTAAGTAATGACATTGCACATGTATAATAAACACTCAGGCAGAGCTCTGATCTGCCTGAGGCCCATGAATCAAGTACACCTAGCAAGGCTGGAATTGATGGGACTTTCTCTTTTTTCTTTTTTGCTTTCCTTTTCATTTTTTCTTTTCCTCTTTTTTTTTTTTTCTTTCCTTTTCATTTTCTTCTTTCTTTCTCTTCTTTTCTTTTTTTCTTGCTTTTTTTTTTTTTTTTTTTTTTGAGCCAGGGCTCTCACAAAGAACCGGGGAGACAGCCTTGAGGGATACAAGAAACAGTGCCAGACAGGCACATTACTGCATCCCTGCAAGGTGTCCCGAGGTGAGTGAGCTGCCCGAGCTGTCTTGCCATGTTGACATGTGAGGAAAAGTTGTTCGTGCCACCAGTCCTCGGATCAGACTCATCTACTACAGAAGGGAGGATGGGGTAAAGGCGAGACCCTGGGAGGAAACTGAGGGAGATGACCAACCCGTACTTGTATTTCCATTTGCAAAGAAGATTTTAAAAATACTTCTAGTTGTCAGACTTGCTGCTGAACCACTCCACTTCCTTCTCAGGGAAACTCACTCATTTGGGGTTGACCCAATTGGTCAGGACTTGATGCTGAAATATCCAAAACTATGCAGGTGCTGATTCCATAGGAAGGTCCCCACAGCTTCACTCCCGCAGGCTCATGGCTAGTCATGGCCAAGCCTTGTGCCTCAGATGGATTCAGACTTGGGGCAAGGCTACGTAATCAGCTGTCATAATCTCTGGGACCATATCTCCCATTCTCACTGGACTCCTTTATAATTCAGGTTGGCTTGCAATGTGTATTCCATATTTTTCACTCATAATCCCCAGCTGGAATTATTAAAGTATACATTAATTTTTTAATTTGGTTTTAATTTAGTCCTGTTGTTTTCTTTGCTTTCTTTTCTGGCAACTTTTTAAAGTGATTTTTGGACTAATTTGGTGAAAGGGGACTCTGCAAGAAATGCTCACAGCAGCAATCTCAGCAGTGCACATAGTGGTGGGAGTTCAGCTTTAAGACTGTTTTCTGCCTGACAGGGCAGGACCCCCAGACAAATCACTGGCTGGCTCTGTGGTAGTTGGCAGCCATTCAAGACCGGTCTTGTGCCAAGAGTATTACTAGATAGCCAGACAGATCAATTCACTTTTACATTCCCGCCATTATTTATAGCCCCACCGTATATCTACTCTTGCTTATGAAGTAATGATTAGCAAATACAGTACACATAAAACATAGGCATTTGTTCTGGAAAGGGCTTTCTCCTGCTGATATTGCAGATAGTTTCACAGGTCACAGAACCTTAAAAAGGATTTAAAGGGCATGTCTTGTGTAGCATTTGTTCCTTTGAAAGTGATGCTCCTTTCCCATTTTTGAGTAATTGAAGAGGATAGAAAGGTTTTCTTGTTGCTTATGTTTCATTGAATTCTCTGCAGCTCCTTTTCCCACAGATGTTTCAGCCAAACCTGTACAGAGGGAGGTTACGTGGCATGGCTTGCTATTTAAAACGACTGTTTTGTGCTTTCCTTTTGAGTGTGTCAAGGTGAACAAAAACAGTTCTGCTAGCATTAATGGGAGGGAATTTGGGATAGGATTTTTTATATGCTGGGGAAACTGACAGGACTCAGTGAAAAAAGACTTTGGCTCCCAGTTTTGCTTGTGTTTTCTTCTCTTTCTCTCTCTTTCTATCCAGAACACAGGATCTATATCAATATCCTTCCTGGTCATACTAATGAATCGTAGCTAGTGGTGATCTCCCAGTTTCTGTGCTGATTGTTACTGCATTAATGCATTTTAAGAGGTGTTAATGTAGTTCAGAGTTAATGCTTTGGAGTTCATTGCTCAGCTTGGATCATGGGAGGTGGGAACAGCTTGACTTTTCCTGAAGGGTGTATGGTGACCACAAACTAGCTAGTTGGAAGCCTATATTCCTCAAGGCAGTTATCAAATCCACACATTGATTAAGTCATGTTTTCCTAGCAGAATGAACATAGATGGTTAAAAAAAAAAAATTAGGATAGGATGATACCATCAGAAACAATAAGGGAAAAGCGGGCCAAAATTTGAAAACATCAAGCTTGTTGGCAACCTGTTATAGTTTCATTGCTTCGTACTTGGTTTATTGTACAGGGGCCTTAATTCAGGTGACATTTCAAGTACCTTTTTTGCCCTCCAGCAATTGAACAGTCTTTGTATTGTGCAGCTTGTTTTCCTTCTGTTGCAGCAGACAGAATTGTGATATAGTATTGCTAAGGAGACTGACAACTCATAAGAATAAATATTGTTTGGGGTAAGTTTTTGTTGTTCATTTCTAGAGGACTTTCATAATTTTAGATTATAGCAAAGACAAATTTCAGGAGACTTTCTTGTAAATAATTTAAAATACTACATTGAAAAATT
Source organism: Cynocephalus volans (assembly GCF_027409185.1). Taxonomy (NCBI): domain Eukaryota; kingdom Metazoa; phylum Chordata; class Mammalia; order Dermoptera; family Cynocephalidae; genus Cynocephalus; species Cynocephalus volans. The sequence continues at coordinate 99,932,450 of NC_084462.1, forward strand.
GCACTGTGTCCATTACAAAGATGGGAAAACCTAAGGCTCCCAAAGGGACTTGCACAGTTTCAAACAGAATATTAACGATGAGAAAAAAAACAAGATTAGACTGTACTCCTCAAGGATTTTTTGTTTGTTTCTGCCCTTTTAAATGAACCCCCCAAAACCTTAACATTCAAAAAAAAGAAAAGATCTCAGGAGTTAAAATATCGAATAAGGTGCGGGGTGGGGAACCCTTTTGATTCCTTAATGAAATACCTCTTTACCACACCACCTTATATTTTATAGCCCTCTACTGTTTTCAGGGCACTTTTATATATGCTGTCTCATTTGATTCTCACATCGGCCTTGTGAAGTAAACAAGGTTTAAGTTCGTATTTCCTTTTTATAAATGAAGAGACACAGGCTCTTCCAGGTTTGACGGCTTGCTCACTGTTGCAGAGCTCAAAAGTGTCAGACCAGGACCTTTAGGGTCTGACTCTGAACCAATGCCCTTCTTTCTTACTACTTCAGATTTTTGTCCATATGCTTCATTATCCTGTAGAAAGAGCTCAGTTTCATTTTTTAAGATAGTGGAGGCAAACTTGCCCAATGAAAATGGCATTCCTCAGCCAACATGTTACTTAAGCATGTTTATTTCCGTATCAGTCCACATCAGTGACCATAGAACTCTTTGGGTCCTCTGGGAATGTCCTTCCATGCCTGACCTTTGAGGGTGGGATTTCCCACAGCTAAGCCCTTCTTCTTAAGGGCAAACTAAGTCCATTTTTAAATTCTCCTTTTGCTTCCTTTGGTTTCTTTATATAGCTGCTCTTCTTCCTGCTTTCCGACCAGCACTTGAGTCTTTGTTTCTTATCATTTTAGTGCTGACTATGTGAATGTACTCTGCTTAGCAGGACCACACAAATTTCTTTTTTTTTTCAATGATGCTGGGGCGTCACTGGCATATCTGCCTCCACATTGTGTTTTAAGAGTAGAGTTATTGCTAAGTGGGTCTAAAATATGAGCTGTGGGAACAACCCAAAAGGCAGAGGCACGCTTTGGGTGCACCAAATTCTTTCCCAAATTCATTGAGTCAGGAGGAGAAAGACAAAGACAGTAGAGCAGAAAACAACCTTCACCTCCATGTGGCAAAGCAAAGACTAAGAGCCTTATTGGTGTTTTTCTTTGAAAATGGCATGAAGATCAATTCCTTGAAATTATTTCAAACCACATAAAATAGCATACAGTATCAGGAAACTATGTCTGGGTATAGTTAACGACTTCTAAAACAAGCCAAGTGACTGTCTTTTGAACAGAATGTATGTTTACACTTCATGTCGTATTGGAACTAGTCATTTCTCATTTTATTTTCCATGCTTCTTCTTTTGGTCCTGTGATTGATGTAATCCATAGGACTACATGGACTTCCTCTACATATTTCACATATTTCAGTCCTACATATTTCACAGGCATCACAGAACACTTTTTCTTGGAGATACCTATCACCGTGGAAAACATCTGATTAAAAATTTCTCCGAGATGTTTTGGCAGGTTTATTCTATGCGGGATAGCTGCGTCCTAGAGAGTTTTATATACTAGTTTTGATTAAAAGAGAATTTAGATTTATTTGGCTCTTCAGGGTTGAAAACGAACAGGTTTTTTTTGTTTTGTTTTGTTTTGTTTCATTCTGACCCTTCTGAAGCCTTTGGGGTGTGCTTTTACCAATGGAAAGCAAGATCTTCTGTTACCTTCCAGCCCTGGGTCTTGGTTAATTCTGAACTTCCGCCCATGTATGTGAGAGTGTTCGGTTCCATTTTGGACAAAGGATATAGAACATGACTTCACAGGACTTCTATAGCAGTTTCCCTTTTTCAAATTAAGGACTTGATTAACATGTAACTGTAAAATATTTTTACCCTCAGAACACAGGTGGCTCAGAGAGTGTACACCTTATATACTTAGTTAAGATTGTATTTCTACTTTTTTTCCCTTGGTGAAAATGAGGAATAAGAGATTGTCATCTGCCCAAGTAAGCATGGAGGTTTGTTTTCCAACATTTGTGGTCCATATTTAGAATCATCATCCCTCACGTGCTCAAATTAAAAAGGTTATAGCAGACCTATTTTTATTAGTCAGCAAAATAGGTTCTGCATCATTCACACCCTCATCCTCCTGAGATTTCTGAGAATTTAAAATGTTAGAAACTGGTTATAGGTTACTAAGTGTTTCTGAGACTCTAACCTCAAGGCTCGCTCTATCGTTCATTTTATTATTCCAGCATCAATACCCGTGCTCCAATCACTAAGTATTTGAGCTTCCTTTGTCCTTGACTTCCAGGTACAATAAGTAGAATAGATATGTTGTTCTTGTAGGCCTAGCTATTTAGATGAATAACTCGTAAGCTCTAAATAAAGATTCACCTATTGTGTTTATGCTCACCCATGCCAATGCAGGGAGAAAAACATGCCCTGAAAGACAAAACCTAACAAAATAGCTTGAAATTGAGGATGTCTCACTTATTCCTTACTTTTTTCCATTGACATCCCCGTGCTGGGTCATTGAAGATAAGATACTAAGTGCAAGTTAATAACATAAATAAACTTTCAAGCTCATCCTCCAGTGTTTAAGTGAGATTAGAAATGAGTGGTATGATTGGGTCACTGTACACATGACCTGGCCACTCCTCAGAATTCTTTTTGGTAATATTGGGGAATTTTCTAATTATCCTTTCCAAGAATAAAAAACAGTATATTAAAAATTTGTAATATTCCAAATATGCCAACTATTTAGCTAAATATTTAACCTTTACAACAAATGTACGAAGTAGGTGTCATCTCTATTCTACAGATAAGAAATGGTGAATAAGAGAGGTCACATAGCTAAGAAATTGCACAACCAGGATTTAAACTTATCTCCTAACTTCAATCCAGTACTTTTTCTAAGTGTATAAACTGGGAGTATTTGCTTTTTCTGTGCATTTGCTTAAGTAGTTTCCTCTCTCTGGTATGTTCCTTCCTTCTGTCCTTCCCATTTCTACCTGTCAAAATCCTTCAAGGAGGGGCCCCCAGCCCCCCCTTTTCCTCCCCCTCTCACCCATGCTATCTTCATCCTTTCTGCATACCCATAGCCTCTCTTCCGCCATTGAGACTCTTTCGTTTGTAGCACAGCCATCTCTTTACTGCTAAACTCAAAGTTTTCTGACAGCAAAACTGAATCTTCCTCATCTGTGTATGTCTTGCAGTATCTACAGTATTGTAGGTATTGAACGTGTATTTGTAGAATGATTTATATATGTTTCCTTGTACTTCTCAGGTGATGTTCTGATGCCTTTACAGTACAGACTGACACTCACATTTCACTTCCAGGTTAACTCTTTGAAGTAGATCAAATAATTTATTCTCATTTTATAGTTAAGGAGAATAAAACACAGAAAGGTTAAAGAACTTGTCCAAAATCACACAATAAGAGGCATAGCCAGGGTTCAAACCCAGGTCTCCAAAATCCACACTCTTTCTATTAAATTGGGTTGCCTCTCTCCTCACATAAAACTAACTACATTGATGGATAGGCATATGTCTTGTTTTTCCAATTAAATTAGGAAATACTTTGGCCATGAAATTAACCCCAAATTTAGTGATCTTTGTCACTTGGCAGATGTGTGCTCTCATACAATTTCTTCTTGGGTGTGCTTCTCTATAAGGCCCTCAGTGCAATGCCATGTAGGGAGCAGACACTGAATAAATATTTGTTCAAGGAGAAAAAATGATTACATCATGTAGTGATAAAAATAGTAATTATCCTGATTTGAGGATCTCATATTGCACACAGGTATGGATATTCAATGCTATATCCCACAGATATGTACAATCAATTATGTTTCAGTTAAAAATAAATAAATAAATAAATTTTTAAAATTAAAAAAAAATTTTGTTCAAGGGGATCAAGAATTGTGCCTTCTAGAGAGAAGTAATCTAGGGTAATTAGAGGGGGGAGGGGAGGGGGGAAGGGGAGAGATTGGACAAGGAGCATAAAGAATAATTACGATTTGTAACAATATATATGCTAGTAATATTGATTTGATAAACATATCTCAATGTTCAACTCCAAAAATATGTATAATCAATTTTGATTCAATAAATAAATTTTTTAAAAAGAATGGTGCCTTCTAGAATTTCTGCAAGCAATCAAAGACTATTAATAAGAGAGAGGAGAGGAACCAGGAGAATCAGGAGACTGAAGAGAGAATGTACCATGTAGACAATGAAAATAGGGTTCATTGTAGGTGGTGTAGAGATGATGAAAGCAAGGAGAGGCTTCCATTCAGAAATTCTCCCTGCGTGTAAAGAAATCCTTGTCATGTCTGTGGCATGGACTTCTCACCACTGTGTTAATTTGCTTCAAGTGTTCTCTTGCTTCTTTCTTTCATTGACCTGAAACTCTTTTAGGTTGTGTTCACGATGATGGTGAATTGGTGCCCCTAGGTGACATTTTACCCAGGTGTTTCCCTAGAATGTGGTTGGAAATAAAAATCTGTTGAGGATTTCCTTTGTGGGAAAATTCAAGAAGCCTGAATATTTAGGACAGTTATACTCTGAATTTGGGAATCCTGATGGACAGGCTAAGTAAACAAAGATAATTCAAATTTCAAAAGCACAGTTCTCATAATCCTGCAGAACTGATAAATGAGAAAATTAGCTGGGACCTGTTGAATCAGGTTCAGAGTGAAGGCTTACTTTAATTTAGTTTTTTTTCCCCACCAGACAGACCACATTTGCATGCTCGTTTCTCTTGATTTCAAAGATTTTGAAAAAGCTAACCACTATAGAATTACATGCATGTTCTACATTTTCCTATATTATTCTTTAGAACCTATTGGCTCATGAATCTAGATTAAGTGAAAAGTTCTGGTCTAGAACCTTTTTAGAATGAAGTCATTTCCAAGGCTTAATTTTATGTATTTGGTCTAAAAATTGTCCTTGTTATCCTGTGTGACTGGAAAATATCAGATAAATGGTATGTTAGAGATAAGCTAGCTAATGATCAGGTTGCTGCCTGGTTCCCAGAGACTCTCAGTCACACACCTCTCCTGAGAAGACAGGAGGAGCAACCCTAAGTACCCCTAGTTTCCTAGCACTCAATAGTGTGTGTGCGTGAGTGTGTGTGTGTGTGTGTGTCCAAGTCTCACCTTTGCCACTTACTAACTGTTTGAACATAGGCATATTATTGGATTTTGCTAAATCTCCATTTTCCCAACCATAAAATGGGGATAATAATAATATTAACCACTTCATAGAGCTTTTGTGAGAATTAAATAAAGAGGATACATGTATGTACTCATTTAGTGCCTAGCTCAATAAATGTTAATTATAATCATATGAATGAACGTGAATTATGAATTATGACGCATTCTTAGAAAAGGAGATTTTGATTATAATCAAATTATGGGCATTAACTGATACCTGAAATTTTTCACCTAAAGTACAAATTAGCTATGAATCTTAAAGAGTTTTCACTAAATGTTTTACTTTTTCTCCAAGTCAGAATCTGATGGACTGTGTAGTTTAGCAGAGTGATAATCCAGGGGAGTTGTGAAGATCATCTGTGCCAGATTTTCTATGGTACTATTTAGCTACCCCCATAAGTATACAGATATTTAGAAAATTTGCTCTGAGTTTTCATTCAGCCATAGTCATCATCATCAGTACGGCACATTCTAACACTTATTTCAGTGAGCTCCGTTTAGTCCAGAGATCAAATCAGTGCAAAGATTCATGGACTGTTGGCTTCACATAAATGAATCGGTGATTCACAGTTACTGATCAACCTCCTAACACCACCGTTCATAAATGGGAATGGGCCAACCCCTGCTGGCATAATGATCCGCGGGAGGAGGAGTGGGGTGGACGTTGAACAGCTGACGGTTCTCCTCACTTCAGGAGCGGGCCCTAGAGATGACAGCCTATAGGTGGGCAGAGCAAGGCAACTGTGACACCTCCCTGGGGTCCCTTTGGTGCCAGGGATTTACAAAGCCTCAGCTGTCAAAGAACAATAAATTTTCCTCCAAAATATGAAACATAAATCAGTGTTTCCCAAACACTGAAAGGCAAGAAGAAACTAAATCCCCATAATAATGAAAAGAATCCTGTTAATTAAATCAGCAAGGTAGAGAGCTTCCCTCCCAGAGTACGGCCCAGCTGAACAGTAGAATACCTTGGAGACTGAAGCTGAAATCCAAGCTTTTTCTAGGTTGCAAGCCAGCATCCTGAGGGAACATTTAGAAGGAAAAAAAAAAAAAAAAACCCTTAAGAACAGGACAAGTAAACACAACTTTTTTTTTTTTTTTTTTTTTTTTTTTGAGAAGTTGGACTATGATTATCTGGGAAGGGAAGTTGCAAAACAAAATGTAAACCAGGCTCAGCATATTCGTGCCAACCCCTTATCAGATTTGCACCAGTCACGGGTAATCTGAGGGCTGCGTCACTGGGAACCAAACACAAAAGCAAACAGGGGAAAAAAGAGAAATATGTCATTTCTTCTGATGATTTATTTCAACCATAGCCTGTTTCAATTTATTTGTGTCTTGAGCATCCTGGCTCCAATAGTTTATAATAATAATTAAGTGTTTACTTCACACATCTTTTTTTGTGTCCTGCAAAGCTATTGATATAGATTTGTGGCTTTTTTAATGTTTGGTTAATTGGCTAGTGTACTAAGAGAGAGAATGTTGCTGCGGTTGAGGAAAGCTGGAAAAAATAGAGGTTAAGGTTTCTTACAAATCTGTCACATTTGGGAAATTGAGGGCCATATAATATTACCATCCTCCAGCCACTGCTAGCGATTTCTATTCCATCAGTGGGGGCCTTCACAGGGGCGAAAGCCACACCCTCTGAGCGCTACTTCAGCTTTTGGTTTTATTCTCCAAGCCTCTCAGAACCAAGTCACTTCAACCCATAAGCTACTAACCTGTCAATCAGTTTTTACTGCCAGAAGGAGCACTTTTCAAATGGTTTAGAGTCCATTCACAGAATCTGAGAGCTCCCTTCAGAACTCATCCATATTTGAAAATACAAAAACCACCCAACTCTCTTCTAGACCTCAACATGTAACTAATCTTTTACATAGTGATTAATCCCATGCTGGTTATTGTATTAACATCTTTGAAGAATATGTTACACATGTCATAGGACATGTTTGCATTGCGTCAAAGTTGATTCAGATTTGTATTTGCCTACAGCAAGGATGTGTTTGTAATACCCCTGGCATGGAAGTTTTCTTATGTTGCCTGTGTCCTCCTTCGTTGTCTCCACCACCGCCCTTTGTCTGGCCCATAACCACACATGCATGCACTCGGAAAGATCATTTTCAGTACTTAAGGTGGCTGTTGCTGCTGGGACACCAATCATAGGGTGTAACTTTTACATTGACAAGTAGAATTGGATCCACAATGCCGAGCTTGCCACCCCTCAGATCCCACCACACCACCAGTCATGTTGATCTTGGAGGTGAGGGTAGCAGAAAGAAAAGAGGTAGCCAACAAACTATGGCTCATTCCTAGCTCTCCGTGACAGCCTTAAGTGGCGGCAAGTGGCCACAGTATGATATTCAGTTAGTTTGATTTGGGGGGGCAAAGCAAAACAAGGTGGTGGATCCCAATTCAGTCCCAGCTGCTTCCCTCTGATGACCCCAGCTGAGTTATGGATCATGATCTGATTTCCTTCCCTCATGGTGTTTTTCCTTCCGAACTTCCATAGAGTACCTTTGTGCTCAGGAAAAAAGCTTAACCTTTTTTTTTTTCCTGAGTGTGTCAAATCAAGAGAGATTTAAGGTCATGAGGTATATTTATGAAAAACGAATGTGTATATGTGTAAATACAATGTATGTGCATGTAAGCATGTTGTAAGAAACAACTTTTCAAGTTTAAATAAAAATTTTTTACTGTCTTTTATAATCTTTCCCTGCAGGACTTTAAAAAATAGTTGCTTTAACATTTTGTTATTTGGAAGTGGCTAGTAGATGATATAAAAGCTGTGTTTCACTGGCATTACTAATGAATATCTTCAATCACAGATATATTAGTAGCCATTAGTTGATGTAGAGTAACTCTTTAAGTAGAGATGTTAACTCTTTCCTAAAGGCTAGAACCTATGCTTGTTTAATTGAGAATCTTAAACTAAATACCAATTTTATGCAGGTCCAAAATGTGTGTATGGTCTAAGTTTGTTTTTAATTTTTTTAAATATAAGCTCCCCAACCATATCTAAAAAATTAACTGGGAAAAATCACCTACCTAACATTTATTGGGTATCTACTCTGAACTGAGCTAGATGCTAGGAACCAAATAAGTCGGAGCTCGACGGTAGAGGTAAGCAGTTCATTTCAAGTAGATTACAAATTTAAATATTAGAAATAGCATTCTAATTTTGCCTTAGTGTTTAAATATACCCTTTGTGTTACTTTGTCTATCCATATATGGTATACCTAGCAAGAAGCTTTTCCTTCTTGTGTGTATAAGTTTTTGAGTGATTAACCAAAGGCGGGTGTGGACAGTGGAAACAAGCACCATAAAAACAGGCAATCCCCTCCACAGCCTGAGGGACACCCCACCATTTTCTGTTTACATTGACATCATCTGACAGTTTAGCACCTTTCTTTTCAGGCGTGGAGGTGGGGAGCAAGTCTTCTGATTGGGAATTTTCAAAGACAAACTTACAAAAGGAAGAAATAAAGTTTGCATTCCTTTATATATTTAGATATGACAGATTAAAAGCAAAGCAGTTATACAGAGCTTGTTTAATCCCTCACCAAGGTGGCAGTCTCCAAACGCTTTGATGTCATCTGGTTGCAAGGCCCCTGAGACTTCTCGAGGAACCAAATTCAGTTGACTTTATGTGGTTTGCCCATCCCGTCTGGTGTTCAAAAAAGAAAGGAAAAGGTCCCTACACCTTCTTGACTCTTTCCTTTATTGTACGGTTTGCTTTGTTTGTTTGATTTTAAAACTGCCATTATGTGAAAGTGTTGCAAGTATAAATAATTGAGAAGATAACTCTGTAGGGAAACCACTTTTGCTGCCTGTGTGCAAAGGCAGCTCATTACGGCTCTGAGCTGCAGCATTCCATAAGAGCAATTATGCAACATCAGTATGTCATGGATATTAACCAAGGGGAGTAGATAAGACATGGAAAAATAATTTTGTAACTTATTTAATTAAATTTATTTGGTTTTTCAAATAATTCCTCTTGTGTGTAATTTACCCATCCACTCCATGGTTGCTGTGGTCTTTGCAGGGCTGTTGTTCAGCCTTTGTTTTTTGGCATTCCTCCTCAATTTTGTATGGACCTCAAATGTATTCATATTGGGGTTTAATTTCCACCCAACGAGAGGTTATCCATGAAAACGGAAACATAATTTGGTCATGAGGTTTTTATCCCCCTTAGGGGGTATATAGCCAGTTAATATATGTTAATATAGCAAAGTGAATAAAAGGTTAAATAAGTGGGTCAGGCTGAGGACGAGTCCTGTACTGCTTGCTTCTGCTTAAACGGAAGGAAAAGCCCATAATGGCTCTTGCCTGACTTTCACCCCCATTATTTTAAGAATTGCTTTGCCAATCCTCCACAGCAAATAGTAATTTTAAGTGGACCAAAACAGAGCTCAGGGTGTTTGCACGCCATGGTAATGACAGAGTAGCCATGCTCCCTGGAGTCAATAAGCCCAACAATTGAGTCATTTTTGCCTTCTGTGAGTGAATCACTGCTGTTAGCCTGAATGACAGGATTGCTTATAGAACCGGAGTCCTTCACTGGGCTGACCTCATCCCGGGACAGCGAGGTTCAGAGGGCAGACAGGTGGCGTTTAACACAGTTATAAGTAAAAGCTGATTTTGTTCTTGTAGGCTCTGTAAACAACAAAGTAGTATTGATTTGGGGGGTGGGGGCTAAGGAACATTTGAGGTACATTGATGACATTATCCAAAGTAGCACTTCTTTTCCCATCTCTTTCCCCTCCTCATTTTTCTTTCCTCTTAACATCCCCCACACTGCTCCCCACCTCCTCCCACCCTCCATAAACATGAGTCTCTAACACATGTAATAGACGTACCAAAGTTAGATGGCCACAGCCCAGTCACAGTTCTGATTACTGAAATATGCAGAGGGTGTTGCAAAAAATATGTTTGTGTATATATGTATCTTACACTTTATTATTTGTGAGTTCCTAACAGTTATTTTGAAACAGACATTTTAGGCATAGCAAAATACGCAATGATAGCTTGTTTTTTCTTTAAAAATATATTTTATTGAATTAGGAAAATATGAGAAAAATAGGAAAAGAAAAGCTTAGAGAAAACATCTCAGCCTAAAATCATCCCCTGATGATGAGATTACCTTTGAGATGGAAAAGTTCTAAAGGACTTTTTTCAGCTAGCACATTTTGGGGTCCAAGTTCTGTGGGGTAGTCATGTTATTTAATAATCTTTAGTGGTGGAATTATGAACAGATTAGATATAAAACAAGAGCCCTACAAGTGGTTCTCCCTATCTAAGTGTGACTTGGAGAAATATGAAGGTGGAAATTTTATTTTCAAGTTGATAAATGGCTTTAAAATGTAATTTCTGTTTAAAATTAGAATAATGCTTTGTTTTTTTCAAATCCTTGGAATGCTAGTGCCCCTCAAGATCTGAATAACTAAATTTAGGAATTGATTTGCATTATCACCCCCTCTTAGAGATTCATAATATATATATTAGCTTACTAAAGGCTGCGACATAACCTGCAGCAAAGAAAGTGGCTTCACTTTGTTTACCTTACTGCTTGTTTCCCCATACTTATTTGATGAGGACAGTCATTTTGGAGAAAGACCTGTTGACACTAGTGTCCCTCAGAGCACACTTTTGGGTAAAAAATTCCTTAGAAAGATAGAATGAGAAAAAAATATTTTAAGAAAGTTTCCTATTCTTTTCCTTCTCCATCTCACAAATCTTCTTCCTTCACTTTCTATTCTCTATCCTCATCTCCCAACACACACACACACACACACACACACACACACACACCATAATAATACCACATTGACCTCAGTTCCAGTTACTCTCAGCCTATCCTCTCCTCTTGAGTCAACTGCACTTATCATACCCCAATGTAGTTATATCTCATACTGTGCATATTGTCCCCCAGCCTAAAAAGCCAATTTCTACCAGTCAAGTCCTTCTCCTCCTTCACATGTGTGCCCAAAATTTGCCTGGCCTCTCTAATGACCAGATGGATTCACAGCTTTAACTAATGCCTCTAGTCTGTATCTTCGTTGGTTCTGTGTGCAAATTTAACTAGACCAGAGTCAAGAAACCCATCTTCGCTCTTCCCCGCTCTAGAGCAAATCATTTCATCAGTGATTCTGCTATGTCACTTGTGAAATGATGCCAAGAAAATCTGTAACGTCTCTTCTGTTCCCAATTCTAAGTTATTTCCAAGATGAAGAAAACTTACTTTCATTTACTCATCCAGTTATTCATTCACCAAACATTTTATTGAGGATGTGCTATATGCCTGACATGGTGTCAATAACAAATAATTAAGATGTGGTCTCTGCTCTCTAAGACCATGTAGTGGGAAAGCCAGACAAGTACATTGTGGTCATGGTATTGAGTAAATGCTGTGATGGGCATTTTAGCCAGGTGCCACTGACTCAGGAAGTGCTTCTTAACCAGACTGTGGGACCAGGGAAGTTACCTCAAAGAGACATTCTCTGATAAGAATTTTGAAAGGTGTGTTCACCAGATGGTCATGAGAGAAAGGCCATCTCAGGCAGAAGGAACTCTATGGTCCTAACTAGTTGACATATTAACTTTAAACTTATTAGTTGCCTTTTTGTTTATTTGTATATTACCTGACTCCAAAGAATCTGTGGCAGTTAAACCCATTACTAAATTAAATTCTTTTTTGATAGATGGTGATGCTACTTTATCTGTACTGTGAAAATGGAGATAATTTAAATGCCATCATTTCTATTTCTAAAAGTTAAGTTAAATCACTTTAAGAAATTCTGATAGGAAATGTGAAATCTGAATATGCTCTGAAAGTTACTCACAAATTACTCTCAAATTGCTGTACAATGTGTTTGCTTCTTTGTCTGCTGGAGATTATAGCTTTGTGTAGAATGTCAGAATCAAAGTTTGATGTCTTTATCTCTCTGCAAATCAGAGGAAAAAATCCACTAACTAACCCTCTAAAGCTAAAATATTTAAGGACTAAAGCAGATGTGGCATAACTGCTGGTTTGCTATGTCTCTTGTGGTTTATAAAGATATATTTTATGTCTTTTATGATTACGGGATGATGCTAAAAATTGTGTGGGTAATAATACTGACACATTGGAAAGACTGCATATAACATCTCTGAGAAGATACAGGATGCTACCTGGCTGTCAAATCAAAGTAAAAGATGTTTAATTTGCCATTACGAAAAGGCAGGCAGGAAATTTTATTTGGAATTTGATCTTTGATGTTTGAACATCATAAATGTGAGGACATTAAGTCACATGTTCATGAATAGAATATGTCTTAATAATAATTTTAAAATATTATTGTTAGAAGTATAACTGTTAGAACTATAATTTATTTAAAGTGACTTTTAAAATTTTTTAGATCTTTGAGTCTTTTTTTCCCACTGGCACCTTCACTAGATGCCAATATAAACTGGTTAAATAGCATTTGGTTTAAACAGAAAGAACGTAGCATATATGCATATTTATGATATTTTGTTTGTTGGATCCTTTTCTTAATATTACTTGATTTTCTGTGTTTTAATCTCATTTTTTCATATTTTGGGTTGACGCCACTCTAAAGTTTAACACCTAGGAGATTTCTCACTTATGCCTCCCTTTAAAAGTGCTAAAATCTCAGCCTCTCAAACAAGAGACCAAGCTACAATTTAAAGAAAGCAGTGGTATTGATAAAGGGCCCATGAATGTTGCCACCTTCCGAATGTATCCTCTGCCGCATCCTTTCTTTTAAGCCAGCAGGAGAATTGAAAGAAGGCTAAGAGCCCAGTCCATCCAAACACTTCTGGCATGCCAATCTGGCCTTGTGAAGTATCCCCTGCTGCTTTAGAAAAAGGGGCCCCAACAGACAAATGAAAGGGTGAAGGGGACATTCACATGCACAGCACCTTCCCTCCAGCTGGCTTCAGATTGCTGGTGTTGGGGTGGTTGGCCTGGGTTGAAGAATAGAGACTTGAGAACCATTTGTTTCCACACCATTTTGGCTGAAGTGCTATATTTTTCACCTTAAAAGCCCATTTAAAAAGAAAAATATGGTTTGAAAGGAGGACACAATTGGAAGCCATCACACGTAATGGAGTCCCTTTTAAATGTAACACTATGTCCTATCAATTCTCTTCTAAATTAGTTGTCACTACCTAAAGAAAACCCACCCCTGATTGTCTTATGCTCTAGCTTAAAAACATACAGTCTCTTACGTATTATTTCTCTATATCCAATTTTAAAAACTCTCTGATAAATATCATTACTACGTTGAGCTTTGCTAAGTATGGAGTAGAATACAACTTGTGTAGCAACACACAGTTATGACACGTATGTAGTTATCATGGGCCTCTAAATGTAGTCACACAAATTATCTCAAAATTAAAAGAAAAGGCAAACTGGACCTGATAGAAATAAGGCCATGGCCAGAAAGGTTTGGTCAACCATAATCACATAAAGGACTCTGTAAAATCTAGAGGATATACAGAGAGGAAGTAATTTTTTGGAGGTAGCTAGGCAGTTTATTATACTTGCTACTGCAGCTCTGGAATGTTCATATAATTTTGGAAATACAAAGAGATTAGAGGGTTTTGACATAAAACTTCTTTCTAACCTTTCACTCTTGTTTTGTCATTTGTCTGAGTGGCCTACATTCTTTCTCAGCCCAAAAGTCCCATTATCAATGTAAAGATATTATTTGGAAAATTGAGTTTGCTTCTCCCCATCAGAACAAATAGTAATTTTTAAAAATCAATTTCCAATTTTCATAAATTGTGTATCATACCAAACACAGATTCTCAGATTTATTCCCTTAACATCATTTATATTTGTATCTACTCCTTTGCCAAATAAGCACAGTCCATCAGCAGTTCTCCAAACCAAATGTCCCATTTCTCTTTCATTTCTACCACTTTAATTGGAGCTGATTTTACTTCTCTTTTCTGACTACATTAGACAAGAGCTTTCTACCTCTCAACTTCTAGAGTCTCTTCAGCTCAGTTCATCCTATTCTTGGAAAATATCTTCCTCAAACACCATATTTTATTTTACCATTCCACCATTCAGAAATTTCAGGGATTCAATTTATCACACAAAAACCTTTACCAGCTTACCTGTTAAACTGCCTTTCAGATCAAGACTGGGAGCCAATTTGAGTTCAATTCCTTCACCCTTTATTGCACAAAATTGGCCCTGGTCTGCATTGGTACTTTCGAGCATATCATTTCCTTATTTTCTTCCTTTCCAATATTCTGTGCTCTTTTAATCTGGCTCATCTTTTCTCTTCCAGGAAGTTGGTGGTTAACCTTCATCTTTTAACAAACATTTTTTAGCTTCTTTAATTGACCCCATCACACTTACTTACTGAGTGTGGACTGTTGATTTGTAATTATTTATTTGTTCTAAAATTGTGAGTTTCTGTATTTGTTTCTGTGGATGTGAGCAGTAACAATCTCTAAGGGCATGACCTGAATTTTCAAATTTTAAATATATATATATATATATATATATATATATATATATATATATATATACACACACACACACACACACACACACACATAAAGGGAGAGAGAGACCCTCTCCAAATATATGAAGAAAGTCATATAATTATATATTTATGTGTTATATATAATTTCATAATATATATAACTTTGTCTAATATTCTGTCATTAACTTGTTTTTTGTTAAGTACAGAATGTGGAAGGTTTATCAATGTGTGACAGGTATACAGATTACTTACTGTGGGCCTTAAAAATTATTTATTCTAACAGCGCTCTCTGTGGCGCACTCGGGAGAGTGTGGCGCTGGGAGCGCGGCAACGCTCCCGCGGTGGGTTCGGATCCTATATGGGAATGGCCGGTGCACTCACTGGCTGAGTACTGGTCACGAAAAAGACAAAAAAAAAAAAAAAAAATTATTTATTCTAATTTTTTTAGGATTGGAAAAAGATGAAAACAGGTCTTGCATTATATTTGCTCCTCTATACCTTGTTTTTCCTGCCCACCCTCCAAACCCAATCCCTCATTGGGAAACACACACACACCTTAGAGAAACAGCAACTAATATAATTCTCTGAACATTGAAGAGGTAGGTGCTTAGTAACTTTTGGCTGGCCAAAGGGCAATATGGGATAAAGCCAGAATGAGGCTGAGAAAAATCTCTATTCTCCCTGAAAATCAAGAAAGAAAAAAGGGGTGGAAGGGAGAGCATACCCTAGAGTATGGTGTGACTCAGTAGAAGCAAGAATTTTTAGCAACCATTGTTTTCTTCCTTGTTTCTCGCATTCCCACCATGAAATTCCTGTCTTTGACCTATGTGGTGATATGACTGAATATCCTGGAGTTGATAACTCTCTCCTCTCTCTTTCTTTTTATATATGTATACACACATACACATACATGTACATACATACACATGGATGATAATCTCTCACAGTGTATCTCAGGGCTGCACTGCTGCATGTCCCACTTGGTTGAAAGGGCATCTCTGATCTGACAGATTTATTCATTGAGAACAGAATCATGCATTTTAAATCAGTTTAATTCTTAGCAAGACAATGCACATGGCTCACGTAGATTTTGTTGTTGATTTTCCCCCTTATATGTTACTCAGAGAAGCTCCTGTCAGTATAAATCAGTGGTAATGTAATCAACATTATGGCATCTTTGATATTGCATTTGCTAAAGCCTTTCTGGATGTTTAAGTCAGCTTTCAATGATTGATATTGTAGATAGTGGATAAACATTTTTGATGGATCTGTTTGCTTACAGATAAAAAATTCTAATCCTTTTTTCTCTTTGGTTTAAAGAGTGCAATGCCATTGGAGAGGAAACAGTCTAAATGTGGCCATCATAGGTTGGTGGCCCCCAAAATAGAAACTCACTTAGGGTAAAATTTGCTGTCAGGAAAAATGGAGCATTCTTTCTGAACTCACGAACACATGGTTCATGTGAGCTTGCTTGTAGATGGTTGCTACAATAAGTCTTCTTTCATACAGGTGTGTTTATGCCCCAGGCTTGCTGGCCACAGTCCATTCCATTTACAGAAGCTGAATTAAACAATAACTACCGCATTGCAAAAAATGGTGGGGGTGGGGGAAGGGGAGGGGGAAAGGTGAGCGTCAAAGGAGATGCCTGAGAGCTTTGTTAGGGCCAAGAAAAACCCTGTTGCAGTTGTCAGAGCTTGTTGATGTTGCTGGGAACGGCACTTTTTTTTTCTCCTGGATTTTGTGGTTCTGCCTTAGGAAAGAAAGTAAAATAGAACGGAAGAACAAAGTCCTACTCTATAAATCAGCAGCTGCTCCTTGCCAGATCAAAGGAGTGACATTTTTGCTCCTGGACTACTTGTCCACTTGAGGGCTTGACAGGCAGCTAACAGCTGGCCTGCTAGACTGTATGGGAGAATCAGCCTACATCTTCTTCCGAGCAGATGACAAGCTAATCAGAGACATAACCGTAGCACAGGGCATGTGAGAGCACCTTGATCTCTTCAAACATATCTAAAACATAATTGCTAAACAGCTTGGTGCATTTTTGGCAAGTTAATGCTTAGGTGGTTTCCACTGAGAAGTAGGATAGAGAATTAATACTTCAATCAAAGGTCGTCATGAAAGCTAAAAAGATACTAGATCTGTTGGGATCTTCCCCTCTTAGAGTGAATTAGTAAATGGCTCGTAACACAATGGGAACTGGCTAAGAATGTATATAACTGATTATCAAATGACTGGTTGGTTTTCAAAGCCCAATCAGGCTATATTGTTCAGATAGATGAATGGGTAATTGAAAATTGGTAATTTTGAAAATGATTATTCTTACCTTTTATGCTGATAGAGTTGAATAAAGTTGTAGCTGTACCTTCTGTGTCTGCAAAAAGTTGTTTTCAGAAGCACTATAAGGTGTGTAGGTATCCAGATCTGGAATTTTAATGTCAGTAGTAAAACTTTCAAAGTAATTCAGTTTCTAGTTTATTTCCATCTGCAATAAATCATGCACAGGATGAGGTAATATACTACAACTTATATCTATTGACTTAGCATTTTATCTTTAAGAAGATAGATCTTAGATATGAATAGCTAAGGAAGGTTGAGTGTTTTCTCCTCCCTTGCTATCAAGTAGCTTTGAAAGATCACTTTTATAGTGCATGATAAATAGCAACATATGAATAATCTGATGGCATTCTGTAAGAGTAACAGTGCTTCAAAATCATAATCTGCTGGGGTGTTTTGTTAATGCCATCCGGTGTGATTATACTCATGGAATAGCATTTATTGTTGCTCAGTATTATAAAGGAAATAAAAGATAATTCCCTCTATGAGGAAAAAATTATCAAATAATTTTATTAAAGGTCTCTATGATTAGCCATATAAATCTTAGTCAAATAAGATGCCAAGTTTTCTAGGACACCTTTTAAAATTTTTTTAATTATAAAAATAATTATTCTTATTATTAAAAACTCAAACAGTACAGAATTATATAGGAGGAAAAATGAGAAATCTGCCATCCTCCTCCTATCCATTCCTGAGAGATAGCCTCTATTAATGGTTTCCAAAAAACATTTTATTGGCCCAACTCTTCCTTTAGGAGGTACAGACAGAGTAAAATGAACTAAATTATTATAAATTGTTTGGTGCCCAAGGCAAGTGATAAAAAGAATATTTAGATCTGAGATACCTATAGAGAATACTATGAGCCTTTTTGCAGCTAAGATTCACAATTAAAACTTGATCTTTGTAAGTTTCTGTTCCTAGAGTACTAGAATTTGATGTGTGATCTATAACATGTCTTCTCAAACTTAAATGTGCATGAATCACCTGAAGATCTTTTAAAATGCAAATTTAGATTCAGTAGTGCAGGAGTGGGGACTATTGTATTTCTTTATCTCTAACAAACTCGAGGTGATGTTGTTGATGCTTAGAGTAGCAAGGAGTTAGAGAACCATTTAGAGAGAGTGATTCCAAAATAGCTCACTCTGCTGCCCACCCCAGCAGATGCTTGCTCCAGTGTCTAAAATCCCCACCATGACATCATACATTTGTATTAAGCTGTGATTTCTAGAAAGACCCTACCATATGAAACCATGCTACTTATAGGAGTGCAGCACATTATTACCCTATCAACCCAGCATGGATTTGTTTAACAGTCACCCACCTACCCTTAACTATTACCTGTGAGAGAACAGAGCTCTTTAGTAGCATTGGATAGATGCATTTTGAGTGTAAGCTAACATTTAATGTGCCTTTACTATGTGCCAGGCTCTGTGCCAAGGATCTTACATACAATATCTCCCCTGATCCTCAATACAGGCCAGGCTCAGTTATTTCCCCAGTTTACAGATAGGAAACAAAGTGAGGCTTAGGAAGGTTAAGTAGACTTTCCCCAAATCACACAGCAAGTAAAGAACAGAGAACAGGAGCTATGCTCTTCATCTGATTGCTCTATGCATAAGTCTGAAATATAGGACAATAATTGAGAAGAGCATGCTCAAAATAGAGTATTTTAGTAAAGAACCTATGTGAGCCCTTCTAACTTTAGGGAAGAATTAGGCAAAAAGAGGAATATTGAAAGAACACAGTAGAAGGCCATCAAAGATAAGCATCACCCCCTTGATAATTTTGCCCAGGGCCTTTCATGTCAGCACTCCACTACTCGAGGCATATTCATAAAGCTATAAATGTTTGTGATCCCGGATTAATATCATGTTTTCATCTTAAACATTTATTAGTATTTAGTTCATGTGTTTTTAGAGGTGTGGGCAAATCTCATATTCTATCAGATTATAAATTAAGCTGTAGCTCAGGGAAATTAATTATGATCTACGGAGTGTCCCTAAGTAGCATATGAATCTCATTCATTTACCTTACTTTGCTCACGACTGTGAGAAAAGACCCATTGTCTGGCCACCAGTGAAAAACTTAAATTTGCGACATGACTTAATCATTCATGTGGCGAAGTACATGTTCTAGGGTGTTAAGCCTGCTGAATTCAATGATTTAACCATTTTAGTGTATCTTACTGAGAAAACCCAACTGTTAGCCACAACCGCAGCGTAGAAAAAGACTTGCTGTTTCTGTAAAGTGAGAAAAAATTGAGAAACTTGATAACTGACTTGCTAGGGTTGAAGCTTCACTATTTGAAACACCAATCAGGAGCAGGCTTTGTGAATAACCCCCTGGCTGATAAGTCCCATGACTGGAGAAAGTGGAGAAGCAGAGCTTTTTCACTTTTTAACAGGTCCCCAGCCACCCAGCTACCTGCAGCACCTTTTCCAAATTGATCTGATCCCTCTTCAACAGTTCAGTTTCCTTCCTTGACCATACCAATCCATGCAAAAGCTTCAATTCTGGCAAATTTTGATTCCTCCTCAGAGTGTTCAGGGCTGGCAGCTGTCCAGGTGACTCCATGGAGGCCTGCACTTTCTAACAAAAGGAATGCTGCCGCAAGGAGTTGGTTACCAGGTGTGGCATGAAGTTAGTGAACCAGAAAAAAGGGATTTATTAGCCATTTAAAAGGGGGGGCAGAGGGAAGAAAGGAAGAAAAGAAAAGAAACCAGCCAACAGTCAGGAATGACACCTAAGTCTACTTCTATCAGTCTGAACTATGCTTTGGAGTGAAAAGTCTTTAAGAGAAAAATCATGATGGTCAGATTTCAGTTGCAGAAAAGTATGCAAAGCTGAGAAGTTTGGATTTTCTGGAGGCAAGGGGTGGAGGTCTCCAGGAGACATCTTTCCAGCAAAACAATAAGATGAGATTTCAATAATATCTGCTATTTTGGGTTCATTCTTTTTAATGTATTCTTTTTTCATCTCTGAGTTGACTCAGAAAGGCCTCATGATTCTTGGAAAGTTATTGAATTTATTTGTTATTGAATTTATTTTAACCTAACAGTTTTAGTATATAATTTTTACACACCACGCATACTAATGCATTTTGTTTAAGCAAAATTGAGAGAAAGTAGATAGTCTTAGTAGATACTCCCCAGAGCTTTTGTGTAAGCCTGGATACTAACTTTGTGTTCAATACAAATCAATGGAGCCAGTGCACTTTAGGGTACTCGTTCCCTAAGGAGTCACCAGTAGAATTATCTATAGCCCTTAAAAAAAATCACAATGAGGCTAATGAAATTTTTTTCTAAGTGAAATCTGGATAAAGCTCTAGGCTTACCAGCACATTTTACACGCAAGTTGTACAAAACCCAGAATTTTCTTTTTAAGAACTATTTAATATGTAAGAGGACTTTGTAACAGGGTTAAATTGTTTATACCAATAGAGAAGTATATATTATATGTCTGCAACTTCAAAATCATTCTGGGATGACATTAAAACTTAGAGAATTTTTTAATATCAGATACAGATGAAAAACCTAACAGTCTTTGGATTGGAAATAACTTGTGGGGGTTTTCATTAAAGTTGGGTGCAGCTTGCTGCATTTTGGTTAGTTGGACGTCTTCAGCAATTTTTCAAATGTTTTGGGTTTGGCAAAGTCCAAAATGTTTTTTGCCAAGACCCTCTTTTCCCCTTATTTTTTAAACCCGTGTGAAATTCAAGGATAACTTAATCCATATGTGTCTGATTCATTTACACTTAACTCATCAAAATGTTATTTTGTAAGACCTATTTAATATCCAAGAAACCTTTTGAGCCTTTTTAAGACAAGTCTTTTGTCTTTGAACCAGCAAGTTGCATTTTTCCATATGAATGGGGCTTGGACCTTGAAAGATCGAAAAAGAGTTGATTTTCAACTCAGATTCTTCAAATTTCAAGTAGAATCAAAACTTGGTATTCAAATTACTACTTGAGTACTGAAAAATGTCATTTTAAAAATATAAGTCAGAGGAAGTGGAAAAAAATTTCATGTCATGTAATTTTGGGGAAAGACCATGTATGGAAATTGCATCTTTAGGAATATTAAAGAAATGAAAATTATTCATAGTTTGATTTGTTTTAATCTGTAATTTAAATGACTCTATTTTATGTATGTGGGTGTATTTTCTAAGAGTAACCTATGGGTCATCAGTAGGGGGAGGGAAAGGGTAATTTCATCTTTTATTGTCAAAATTTTCTTAGAGTCAACTCATTAATTGTTAATTTTTATAATAACATCTATGGTGTTAATAAGATATCCCAGGATAAGGGGAGTTGACAATTGGCAAGAGTTGTATGTTAAGAGATTTCTGAAAAATTGGGGCCCATATGTTTTTAAAATCCTGTGTGATTTGAAAGAATGTGGTAGAATTATGAATCTGGCAAGAAATAGCACCGTGGATCAAAAACATTGTTTGGGAACAAAAATCCGGAGAGGCTAAATGGAACCCAAGTGAAAAAAGCAAAATCTCTATGACCCTTTGTAAAAGGATCTAGTGAAAACCTTTAGAGCCTTCTATTCATATTTGTTTAGGAGAAGTGGGCAAAGAAAAGCCATCGCCATAACTGCTAGTGAACATCCAGTCCATGTCATGGTAACTAGTTGAAAATGTAGTACTCTAGTGGCATTTCCAAGTTCAGCACTTCTATAAAGACCTGCTAGTACAAAAAATGCTTTTTTTAATGTACTGCATTGTTGTGTATCCCCCATTGAACAACCTTTTGAGCGGACCCCGTTTTTACTAACGTAAACATTCTGATGAGTATCCAAAGAAATGACCTTTGAGTGAACCTCTAACCTTCCCCGTAATTATTTGTTTGAAGACAGTGTGGAGTTCTCCTGCTGAGAACTAAGAACCATGATGCCTTGCAGCTCTGTGAGTAAGGGAGTGTTGGGGGGACTGGAGAGAAAGACATAAATAAGGGAACAACCTCCAGATGTAAAGAATAAAAGAGTAAAAGGATGAAATTAAAAAGGGAAAAAAATAGCAATTCGTTTTATCTAAAGAATTTCCCTATAGGAAGAAAAACAACAACAGGATTAGTAGCACATAAAAAAGGGTAAAACCCCTGCTATTTGTGTCCTCCATTAGAAACTTCAAGGAGAAAAGGCTTCTCTGGCTTTCCTGAGCATCTCTGTTGGTCTTAACCTGAGCTGATAAAAAGAGTTCCTGGGGGTGGAAATATCAAGTCAGTCCTCCTTGGTCCAGCAATGCAGTGGGGAAAGAGTAGATAATTAAGTTCTTTTTGTGATTTGAGAGATTTTTCTGGAAGTCTTTGTGATCTGGTCAGATGTTTCTCAGCAACCCTTCAGGTGACAGGTGAGAATAAATATGCAGTTCCGACTCCTTTTGTTTTCACCTCTACTTAGCCTGTCACTTTCTTCCTCAGTCCTTAGGGGGTGTAACATTTTTGACAACGGAGCTATACTTTCTTAAGTAATGGAGAAGTTCATTGTTTTGCAAACAAACACCATATGTAAAAGGCTCCTTTGGTTTTTTCGCAGCTCTTATTCCTCAGCCTAATTGTATTCCCAGCAGAGTGCTCACAGGAGGCCTGAGCGAGTGTAGACTGTCCTCCACAGAAGGGACTTCAACTTCATAGGAACACGGGGCTTCCAACACACACTAGAAGTTTACTGGCTGATTTCAAAGAATGTTGTCAGTTCCTGCCTGTGGCCTCATGTGGACTCATTAATCATTAAGTCCCCCTACACTTAAGATTTGAAACTAGAAATATTGAAAAATGTTATCAATGGGTCTATTTTTCAGGAACAGCTAGCTGTATGCTCCCTGCCTCCTCAGAATGCAGGGCCAATGAATCCTGTGCATAAGCTTAGATGTGTGGGGAACACACATCATTAAATGCACAGAGACAAGGGTAACTCGCAAATGGTAGAAAATTGTTTTGTTTTTATTAAATTTGGGGAAATAAAGGAGATTTCTTATCATCTTACTCTGTTTATACATGAATATTTGATGGGCATTATTAAACATTAAAGTAACATGAAGTAGGCACTTATTTTTGGATTTCCAACAAAATTAGATCCAGGCTTCTTAGATGAAATAACTGCTTCTCCTTTACATTCCTGCGATTCAGCCACCACCTGATTTGAAAACGTTTCTTGGGCTCTAATATCAACCATGTGTACCTGAAGCTCTGTCTTTCTAGTGGGTTGAAAGGTGGCTGGGTTTATGGTTGGCAGTTACCTTATCCGCTGCCCTGGGTGTCCCAGATTAGGCTGGAAAGGCCGCCCCCAGCTGGCACTGACCTCTGAATGACCCCTAACTTTACAGGCTTAAACTGCAGGAGTTGCCGAAGAGCAGAAGTCTTTCTGGCCAGCACTTATTACTGCTGTGTTGGTGATAAAACTTCAGACAGCCTAATTGATGGCTTCGGTGACCTAACAATACCTTGTGAAAGCCGAATGCCAGAGCCTGGTCTCCATTTATGACCAGCTGCAAGGGGAAGCTGGGTCTCCCTATGATGGGGAGTCTAGGGAAAGGGGGGAAATCTTCCAGCCTGTGAACTTTAACCAGATTTCTACTCATTCAAGAAGCAGAAGCACAATTGCAAATTAATAGAAGTTTTCTCATGGAGAACTTTTTTCCCTCCCGGAGCTTTTTTAGCAAGTTGGCTTGGAGTTAGCTATGCAGTGACAGTGGAGATGATCCGGTCAACTGTTTTTGAACTTTGAAAGGGAAAATTGACTTTAAGTTAAAAAGATAATTTTCAGTAGATGTTTGACTGCATTGCTTTCTGTGCAGCATTCATGGAAAGGTGTTCGCAGAGCACAGAAACTGAGTTTGATGACTGGACTTCTCTGTTCTGTTTCAGGTTCATTAATGCCCGAAGAAGAATAGTACAGCCCATGATTGACCAGTCAAATCGAGCAGGCAAGTTCCAGCTAGTATCTGTATTCACGTCCCACAGGCACAAATCCTCATCAAGTTATACTTCAGAGGTTTCATCACCTGGTAAACAAGGGCTTCCACCAGGCATTCTGGGAGAAATTTTTTTTTTTAATGTCCCCAGAATTCCGCTCTAGGAAGCAACTTCACTAATTGGTGCTAATTGGAGATTTCCCACCCTGACTCTCCTGAAACTGCTTTTTATTTTCTTTCTGAATTGGTAATTGGGCACAAGTATTAGTGTCACAAGCAGTCTGTTTGACTGTGAGCTCTGGAATTACTCCTTGCTTGTCTGCGTCCAGTCATTAGCACACTCTCATTTTCTTGTTACCCACAACTCCTCGATGGATGCTTTGCTTTCACTCCAGTAGTATCCACTGTTAAACTCATGGCATCCATTCATTTGCTTTGACTATTCATAATAGTCTATCAAAGCCTGACATGCTGCATTACCAGCATTATTTTTTATTAAAAGAATATTACCTTTGTTTAAAATGCTTCACATCCATCCCACTAAAATACATGTGGGTTTTTCTCACAGTATCTCTCGATTTCTCTAAAACAGCTATTATATGGTACTGTCAGAATCATCCTGGTGTACTCCTAATCATTTTTCTTTGAAATGGGCATTTCCTTAGTTTACTGAGGAGTCGTGGTCTCCTGCAATGAGGTTCATAGGAAAAAACTGTTTTTCTTGTGGTGATGACTGTTGTCACTAACAAGAGTGTTAAAATCAGTGGAGATTTTCACTGTGGCCTCACTTTAAAGAATTTATGAAAATTAGTCATCTTTTGGCAAAATTTCACCAATAATGCTGAAATATTATTCCACTATTGGAGGCCAGGGGTCCTGTTGGACTAGAATATAAAAACAATCAAAATATTATATTTACCATGTTTACATCTTCTTAGGTATGTGTAGAAAGGCAAATATTTGATTGAGTCTATTTAACTTTGTAAAATTGTATTCGAATTTCAAATGTTTGTGTATGATGTGAAAATTTTTTATTAAGTCACCAGAGATAGCAGGATCACAAAATCCTATCTAAATGGCACAACGCAATATTTATACATTGGATACCCCTACCTTTCCTAGCCTTCTTCCTCCTAATTGAGAGATATGTAAGGAAGGCTGCAGAGGACGACCCGCCTGTTAAACTGGCTGGTGAAATCTTTCCTCCAGACCCTTTCTTAAAGCTACTTACACACCTTAGCTCAGTCGTAAGGACACACGGAAAAACCACACCCCCATTTTTAAAGCGCCAACCACATTGTTGCTGTAACGTTTCAGTGCTGCAGCGGGAACAATTGCTGATTGTTTGGTATATCTTTTCTTCTTTCTCCTCTGTGTCCTCGAATGACTACAATCAGGTTTTCTTCTTGATCCTTCAGTGAGCCAAGGAGCAGCGTATAGTCCAGAGGGTCAGCCCATGGGGAGCTTTGTGTTGGATGGTCAGCAACACATGGGGATCCGGCCTGCAGGTAGGTTTGCTCCTCTCTCCTCTGGGCTTCCCTGGGAAGTGCCACCTTCTCCACCACTTCCTTATCCACTCTACTCTCCCACTCTCATGGTGGGTTCAACATTTGCCTGCTGCCTGCTCTGCCTGCTTTCTTTACATTGGGAGGGGGAAAAAATCCTCTTTGAAAAAGTAAACATTTTACAACAGCACCATTTGACTCTGCCCCATACACATCCTTTTTCTTTTTTCTTTTTAAACCAAGGCAATAAGTGA